>NW_026736760.1:0-60000 GCF_949786415.1 Peromyscus eremicus | reverse complement strand
ACTGTACTTGTGGGGAACAGACGCAAGTGCTATTTGCACTGTGTATGGCTATTGGAGCACAATAGTGACTCGTCTTACCAGAAAACAACTCTTGCTCGTAGGACAAAAAACTGCATGTGACTCAACTCCATTTATGACTTGGAACCATCGGTAGCTCGCCTTCCAAGAAACACACTCTGCTTTTGAGGAAAGAGCACTCTATACTCTACGGTGTTTCCTATGGGTTCCGAACAGTGAGCTTGCTCAGAAAAAAAAACTGTGCTTCCTACACACATGGCCATATCTAGTTTAAGTCTGCTTAGGAACCTGACAAGAACAGTAGATCCTCTTCAGTCCAATACACTGAACTTGCTGGGAACAGACGGCAGTGCTATTTGTCCTGTGTATGGCATTGGCAGCGCAATAGTGACTATTCTTACCATAAAAAACTCTTGCTCGTAGCACCAGAAACTGCATGTGATTCAACTCCATTTAGGACTGGGAAACAAACGCTAGCTCGCCTTAAAAGAAACACACTCTGCTTTTGAGAAAAGAGCACTCATCTACTCTACTGTGTTTCCTATGGGGTCCAAACAGTGAGCTTGCTCAGAACAAAAGAACTGAGCTTCCTAAACACACGGGCCATATCTCGTTCAACTCTGTTTAGGAAACTGACAACAACAGTAGCTACTCTTCAGTCCGATACACTGTACTTGCTGGGAACAGACGAGAGTGCTATTTGCACTGTGTATGGCAATGGGAGCACAATAGTGACTCTTCTTACCAGAAAACAACTCTTGCTCGTAGGACCAGAAACTGCATGAGATTCAAATCCATTTAGGACTGGGAAACAAACGCTAGCTCGCATTACAAGAAACACATTCTGCTTTTGAGAAAAGAGCCCTCTTATACTCTAAAGTGTATCCTATAGGGCCAGAACAGTGATCTTGCTCAGAAAAAAAAAACTGTGCTTCCTACACACACGGGCCATATCTAGTTCAACTCTGCTTAGGAAACTGACAAGAACAGTAGCTCATCTTCAGGCCAATTCACTGAACATGCTAGGAACAGAAGCCAGGACTATTTGCTCTGTGTATGACAATGGGAGCGCAATAGGGACTCTTCTTACCAGAAAACAACTCTTGCTCGTAGGACAAGAAACTGCATGTGATTCAACTCCATTTAGGACTGGGAAACAAATGCTAGCTCGCCTTACATGAAACACACTCTGCTTTTGAGAAAAGAGTACTCTTCTACTCTACTGAGTCTCCTATGGGATCCGAACAGTGAGCTTGCTCAGAACAAAAGAACTGTGCTTCCTACACACACGGGCCATATCTAGTTCAACTCTGCTTAGGAAACTGACAAGAACAGTAGATCCTCTTCAGTCCAATACACTGTACTTGCTGGGAACAGATTTAAGTGCTATTTGCACTGTGTATGGCAATGGGAGTGCAATAGTGACTCTTCTTACCTGAAAAAAACTCTTGCTCGTAGGACCAAAAACTGCATGTGTCTCAGCTCCATTTAGGACTGGGAAAGAAACGCAAGCTCGCCTTACAAGAAAAACTCTGTGCTTTTGACAAAAGAGCATTCTTCTACTATACTGTGTTTCCTATAGGGCCTGAAGAGTGAGCTTCCTCAGAACAAAATAACTGTGCTTCCTGCACACAGGGGCCATATCTATTCAATTCTGCTTAGGAAACTGACAAGAACAGTAGATCCTCTTTAGTCCAATACACTGTACATGCTGGGAACAGACACCAGTACTATCTGCCCTGTGTATGACAATGGGAGCACAATAGTGTCTCTTCTTACCAGAAAACAACTCTTGTTCCTAGGACCAGAAACTGCATGTGATTCAACTCCATTTAGGACTGGGAAACAAACGCTAGCTCGCTTTACAAGAAAAACACTCTGCTTTTGAGAATAGAGCACTCTTCTACTCTACTGTGTTTCCTATAGGGCCAGAACAGTGATCTTGCTCACAACAAAAGAACTGTGCTTCCTACACACACGGCCATATCTTGTTCAATTCTGTTTGGGAACCTGACAAGAACAGTAGATCCTCTTTCGTCCAATACACTGTACTTGCTGGGAACAGACGCCAGTGCTATTTGTCCTGTGTATGGCAATGGCAGCGCAATAGTGACTATTCTTACCATAAAACAACTATTGCTTGTAGGACCCGAAACTGCATGTGATTCAACTCCATTTAGGACTGGGAAACAAATGCTAGCTCGCCTTACAAGAAACACACTCTGCTTTTGAGAAAAGAGCACTCTTCTACTCTGTTGTGTTTCCTATAGGGCCAGTACAGTGAGCTTGCTCAGAACAGAAAACTGTGCTTCCTACACACGGACCATATCTAGTTCAACTCTGCTTAGAAAACCGACAAGAACAGTAGCTCCTCTTCAGTCCGATACACTGTAATTGGTGGGAACAGACGCGAGTGCTATTTGCACTGTGTATGGCAATGGGAGCGCAATAGTGACTTTCCTTACCAGAAAACAACTCTTGCTCGTAGGACAAGAAACTGCATGTGATGCAACTCCATTTAGGACTGGGAAACAAACACTAGCTCGCTTTACAAGAAACACACCCTGCTTTTGAGAAAAGAGCACTCTTCTACTCTACTGTGTTTCCTATGTGGTCAAAACAGTGAGCTTGCTCAGAACAAAAGAACTGAGCTTCCTACACACACGGGCCATATCTCGTTCAACTCTGCTTAGGAAACTGACAACAACAGTAGCTACTCTTCAGTCCGATACACTGTACTTGCTGGGAACAGACGCGAGTGCTATGTGCTCTGTGCATGGCAATGGGAGCACAATAGTGACTCTTCTTACCAGAAAACAACTCTTGCTCGTAGGACCAGAAACTGCATGAGATTCAACACCATTTAGGACTGGGAAACAAACGCTAGCTCGCCTTACATGAAACACACTCTGCTTTTGAGAAAAGAGCACTCTTCTACTCTACTGTGTTTCCTACAGGGCCAAAACAGTGAGCTTGCTCAGAACAAAAGAACTGTGCTTCCTAAACACACAGTCATATCTAGTTCAATTCTGCTTAGGAAACTGACAAGAATAGTAGATCCTCTTCAGTCCAAAACACTGTACTTGCTGGGAACAGACGCGAGTGCTATATGCCCTGTGTATGACAATGGGAGCACAATAGTGACTATTCTTACCAGAAAACAACTCTTGCACCTAGGACCAGAAACTGCATGGGATTCAACTCCATTTAAGACTGGGAAACAAATGCTAGCTCGCCTTACAAGAAACACACTCTGCTTTTGAGAAGAGAGCACTCTTCTACTCTAATGTGTTTCCTATGGGGTCCAAACAGTGAGCTTGCTCAGAACAAAAGAACTGTGCTTCCTACACACACGGACCATATCTAGTTCAACTCTGCTTAAGAACCTGACAAGAACAGTAGCTCCTCTTCAGTCCAATACACTGTACTTGCTGGGAACAGACGCGAGTGCTATTTGCACTGGGTATGGCAATTGGAGCACAATAGTGACTCGTCTTACCAGAAAACAACTCTTGCTCGTAGGACAAAAAACTGCATGTGACTCAACTCCATTTAGGCCTGGGAAACAAATGCGAGTTCGCCTTACAAGAAACACACTCTGCTTTTGAGAAAAGAGCACTCTTCTACTCAAGTGTGTTTCCATTAAGACCAAAACAGTGAGCTTGCTCAGAACAAAAGAACTGTGCTTCCTACACATACGGTCATGTCTAGTTCAATTCTGCTTAGGAAATTGACAAAAATAGTAGATCCTCTTCAGTGCAATACACTGTACTTGCTGGGAACAGATGCCAGTGCTATTTGTCCTGTGTATGGCAATGGCAGCGCAATAGTGACTATTCTTACCATAAAACAACTCTTGCTCGTAGGACCAGAAACTGCATGTGATTCAACTCCATTTAGGAGTGGGACACAAACCCTAGCTCGCCTTACAAGAAACACACTCTGCTTTTGAGAAAAGAGCACTGTTCTACTCTATTGTGTTTCCTATAGGGCCAGAACAGTGAGCTTGCTGAGAACAAAAGAACTGTGCTTCCTACACAATCGGACAATATCTAGTTCAACTATGCTTTGGAAACTGACAAGAAAAGTAGCTCCTATTCAGTCCAATACACTGTACTTGCTGGGAACAGACGCGAGTGCTATTTGCACTGTGTATGGTAATTGGAGCGAAATAGTGACTCTTCTTACCAGAAAACAACTCTTGCTCGTAGGACCAAAAACTGCATGTGACTCAACTCCATTTAGGACTGGGAAACAAACGCAAGCTCGCCTTACAAGAAACACACTCTGCTTTAGAGAAAAGAGCACTCTTCTACTCTACTGTGTTTCCTATAGGGCCAGAACAGTGAGCTTGCTCAGAACAAAAGAACTGTGCTTCCTACACACACGGCCATATCTAGTTCAACTCTGCTTAGGAACCTGACAAGAACAGTAGATCCTCTTCAGTCCAATACACTGTACATGCTGGGAACAGACGCGAGCGCTATTTGCCCTGTGTATGACAATGGGAGCACAATACTGACTCTTCTTACCAGAAAACAACTCTTGCTCATAGGACCAAAAACTGCATGTGATTCAACTCCATTTAGGACTGGGAAACAAACGATAGCTCGTTTTACAAAGAAACACACTATGCTTTTGAGAAAAGAGCACTCTTATACTCTACAGTGTTTCCTATCGGGCCAGAACAGTGAGCTTGCTCAGAACAAAAGAACTGTGCTTCCTACACACACGGACCATATCTAGTTCAACTCTGCTTAGGAAACTGACAAGAACAGTTGCTCCTCTTCAGTCCGGTGCACTGTACTAGCTGGGAACACACGCGAGTGCTATTTGCACTGTGTATGGCAATGGGAGCGCCATAGTGACTTTCCTTACCAGAAAACAACTCTTGCTCGTAGGAACAGAAACTGCATGGGATTCAACTCCATTTAGGACTGGGAAACAAATGCTAGCTCGCCTTACAAGAAACACACTCTGCTTTTGAGAAAAGAGCACTCATCTACTCTACTGTGTTTCCTATGGGGTCCAAACAGTGAGCTTGCTCAGAACAGAAAACTGTGCTTCCTACACACGGACCATATCTAGTTCAACTCTGCTTATGAAACTGAGAAGAACAGTAGCTCCTCTTCAGTCCGATACACTGTAATTGCTGGGAACAGACGCGAGTGCTATTTGCACTGTGTATGGCAATGGGAGCGCAATAGTGACTTTCCTTACCAGAAAACAACTCTTGCTCGTAGGAACAGAAACTGCATGTGATTCAACTCCATTTAGGACTGGGAAACAAACACTAGCTCGCCTTACAAGAAACACACCCTGCTTTTGAGAAAAGAGCACTCTTCTACTCTACTGTGTTTCCTATGTGGTCAAAACAGTGAGCTTGCTCAGAACAAAAGAACTGAGCTTCCTACACACACGGGCCATATCTCGTTCAACTCTGTTTAGGAAATTGACAACAACAGTAGCTACTCTTCAGTCTGAAACACTGTACTTGCTGGGAACAGACGCGAGTGCTATTTGCACTGAGTATGGCAATGGGAGCACAATAGTGACTCTTCCTACCAGAAAACAACTCTTGCTGGTAGAACCAGAAACTGCATGAGATTCAACTCCATTTAGGACTGGGAAACAAACGCTAGCTCGCATTACAAGAAACACACTCTGCTTTTGAGAAAAGAGCCCTCTTATTCTCTAAAGTGTTTCCTATAGGGCCAGAACAGTGAGCTTGCTCAGAAAAAAAAAACTGTGCTTCCTACACACACGGGCCATATCTAGTTCAACTCTGCTTAGGAAACTGACAAAAATAGTAACTCCTCTTCAGTACGATACCCTGTACTAGCTGGGAACACACGCGAGTGCTATTTGCACTATGTATGGCAATGGGAGCGCAATAGTGACTTTTCTTACCAGAAAACAACTCTTGCTCGTAGGACCAGAAACTGCATGTGATTCAACTCCATTTAGGACTGGGAAACAAATGCTAGCTCGCCTTACATGAAACACACTCTGCTTTTGAGAAAAGAGCACTCTTCTATTCTACTGTGTTTCCTGTGGGTCTGAACAGTGAGCTTGCTCAGAACAAAAGAACTGTGCTTCCTACACACACGGGCCATATCTAGTTCAACTCTGCTTAGGAAACTGACAAGAACAGTAGCTCCTCTTCAGTCCAATTCACTGTATATGCTAGGAACAGACGCCAGGACTATTTGCTCTGTGTATGACAATGGGAGCGCAATAGGGACTCTTCTTACCAGAAAACAACTCTTGCTCGTAGGACCAGAAACTGCATGTGATTCAACTCCATTTAGGACTGGGAAACAAATGCTAGCTCGCCTTACATGAAACACACTCTGCTTTTGAGAAAAGAGTACTCTTCTACTCTACTGAGTCTCCTATGGGATCCGAACAGTGAGCTTGCTCAGAACAAAAGAACTCTGCTTCCTACACACACGGGCCATATCTACTTCAACTCTGCTTAGGAAACTGACAAGAACAGTAGATCCTCTTCAGTCCAATACACTGTACTTGCTGGGAACAGATTTAAGTGCTATTTGCACTGTGTATGGCAATGGGAGTGCAATAGTGACTCTTCTTACCAGAAAAAAACTCTTGCTCGTAGGACCAAAAACTGCATGTGTCTCAGCTCCATTTAGGACTGGGAAAGAAACGCAAGCTCGCCTTACCAGAAAAACACTCTGCTTTTGACAAAAGAGCATTCTTCTACTATACTGTGTTTCCTATAGGGCCTGAAGAGTGAGCTTCCTCAGAACAAAATAACTGTGCTTCCTGCACACAGGGGCCATATCTATTCAATTCTGCTTAGGAAACTGACAAGAACAGTAGATCCTCTTCAGTCCAATACACTGTACATGCTGGGAACAGACACCAGTACTATTTGCCCTGTGTATGACAATGGGAGCACAATACTGACTCATGTTACCAGAAAACAACTC
Organism: Peromyscus eremicus; assembly: GCF_949786415.1. Classification (NCBI taxonomy): domain Eukaryota; kingdom Metazoa; phylum Chordata; class Mammalia; order Rodentia; family Cricetidae; genus Peromyscus; species Peromyscus eremicus. The sequence continues at coordinate 53,026 of NW_026736760.1, read as the reverse complement.
TTGTTCCTAGGACCAGAAACTGCATGTGATTCAACTCCATTTAGGACTGGGAAACAAAAGCTAGCTCGCTTTACAAGAAAAACACTCTGCTTTTGAGAAAAGAGCACTCTTCTACTCTACTGTGTTTCCTATAGGGCCAGAAGAGTGAGCTTGATCAGAACAAAAGAACTGTGCTTCCTTCACACGGGCCATATCTAGTTCAACTCTGCTTAGGAAACTGACAAGAACAGTAGCTCCTCTTCAGTCCGATGCACTGTACTTGCTGGGAACGGACTGAGTGCTATTTGCTCTATGTATGGCAATGAGAGCTCAATAGTGTCTTTCCTTACCAGAAACCAATTCTTAATCGTAGGACCAGAAACTGCATGTGATTCAACTCCATTTAGGACTGGGAAACAAATGCTAGCTCGCCTTACATGAAACACACTCTGCTTTAGAGAAAAGAGCACTCTTCTACTCTACTGTGTTTTCTATAGGGCCAGAACAGTGAGCTTGCTCAGAACAAAAGAACTGTGCTTCCTACAAACACGTCCATATGTAGTTCAATTCTGCTTAGGAACCTGACATGAAGAGTAGATTTTCTTCAGTCCAATACAGTGTACTTGCTGGGAACAGACAACAGTGCTGTTTATCATGTGTATGGCAATGGCAGCACAATAGTGACTCTTCTTACCAGAACACAACTCTTGCTCGTAGGACCAGAAACTGCATGGGATTCAACTCTATTTAGGACTGGGAAACAAATGATAGCTCGCCTTCCAAGAAACACCCTCTGCTTATGAGAAAAGAGCACTCTTCTACACTACTCTGTTTCCTGTAGGGCCAGAAGAGTGAGCTTGCTCAGAACAAAAGAACTGTCCTTCCTACACACACGGCCATATCTAGTTCAATTCTGATTAGGAACCTGACAAGAACAGTAGATCCTCTTCAGTCCAATACACTGTACTTGGTGGGAACAGACACCAGTGCTATTTGTCCTGAGTATGACAATGGCAGCGCAATAGTTACTATTATTACCATAAAACAACTCTTGCTTGTAGGACCAGAAACTGCATGTGATTCAACTCCATTTAGGACTGGGAAACAAATGCTAGCTCGCCTTACAAGAAACACAATCTGCTTTAGAGAAAAGAGCACTCCTCTACTCTACTGTGTTTCCAAGGGGTCCGAACAGTGAGCTTGCTCAGAACAAAAAAACTGTGCTTCCTACACACACGGCAATATCTAGTTCAATTCTGCTTATAAACCTGACAAGAACAGTAGATCCTCTTCAGTCCAATGCACTGTACTTGCTGGGAACAGACACCAGTGCTAATTGTCTTTTGTATGGCAATGGCAGTGCAATAGTGACTCTTCTTACCGTAAAACAACTCTTGCTCGTAGGACGCAAAACTGCATGTGATTCAACTCCATTTAGGACTGGGAAACAAACACTAGCTCGCCTTACAAGAAACACATTCTGCATTTGAGAAAAGAGCACTCTTCTACTCTACTGTGTTTCCTATGGCGTCCAAACAGTGAGCTTGCTCAGAACAGAAAACTTTGCTTCCTACACACGGACCATATCTAGTTCAACTCTGCTTAGGAAACTGACAAGAACAGTAGCTCCTCTTCAGTCCGATACACTGTAATTGCTGGGAAGAGTCGCGAGTGCTATTTGCACTGTGTATGGCAATGGGAGCACAATAGTGACTTTCCTTACCAGAAAACAACTCTTGCTCGTAGGACCAGAAACTGCATGTGATTCAACTCGATTTAGGACTGGGAAACAAACACTAGATCGGCTTACAAGAAACACACCCTGCTTTTGAGAAAAGAGCACTCTTCTACTCTACTGTGTTTCCTATGTGGTCAAAACAGTGAGCTTGCTCAAAACAAAAGAACTGAGCTTCCTACACACACAGGACATATCTCGTTCAACTCTGCTTAGGAAACTGACAACAACAGTAGCTACTCTTCAGTCCGATACACTGTACTTGCTGGGAACAGACGCGAGTGCTATTTGCACTGTGTATGGCAATGGGAGCACAATAGTGACTCTTCTTACCAGAAAACAACTCTTGCTCGTAGGACCAGAAACTGCATGAGATTCAACTCCATTTAGGACTGGGAAACAAACGCTAGCTCGCATTACAAGAAACACACTCTGCTTTTGACAAAAGAGCCCTCTTATACTCTAAAGTGTTTCCTCTAGGGCCAGAACAGTGAGCTTGCTCAGAAAAAAAAAAACTGTGCTTCCTACACACACGGGCCATATCTAGTTCAACTCTGCTTAGGGAACTGACAAAAACAGTATCTCCTCTTCAGTCCGATAAACTGTAATAGCTGGGAACACACGTGAGTGCTATTTGCACTGTGTATGGCAATGGGAGCACCATAGTGACTTTCCTTACCAGAAAACAACTCTTGCTCGTAGGACCAGAAACTGCATGTGATTCAACTCCATTTAGGTCTGGGAAACAAATGCTAGCAAACCTTAGATGAAACACACTCTGCTTTTGAGAAAAGAGCACTCTTCTACTCTACTGTGTTTCTTATAGGGCCTGAAGAGTGAGCTTGCTCAGAACAAAAGAACTGTGCTTCCTGCACACAGGGGCCATATCTATTCAATTCTGCTTAGGAAACTGACAAGAACAGTAGATCCTCTTCAGTCCAATACACTGTACATGCTGGGAACAGACGCCAGTACTATTTGCCCTGTGTATGACAATGGGAGCGCAATAGTGACTCTTCTTACCAGAAAACAACTCTTGTTCCTTGGACCAGAAACTGCATGTGATTCAACTCCATTTAGGATTGGGAAACAAACGCTAGCTCGCCTTACAAGAAATACACTCTGCTTTTGAGAAAAGAGCACTCTTCTACTCTACGGTGTTTCCTATAGGGCGAGAACAGTGTGCTTGATCAGAACAAAAGAACTGTGATTCCTTCACACGGGCCATATCTAGTTCAACTCTGCTTAGGAAACTGACAAGAACAGTAGCTCCTCTTCAGTCCGATGCACTGTACTTGCTGGGAACAGAAAGAGTGCTATTTGCACTATGTATGGCAATGGGAGCGCAATAGTGACTTTCCTTATCAGAAAACAACTCTTGCTCGTAGGACCAGAAACTGCATGTGATTCAACTCCATTTAGGACTGGGAAACAACTGCTAGCTCGCCTTACATGAAACACACTCTGCTTTTGAGAAAAGAGCACTCTTCTTCTCTACTGTGTTTCCTATGTGGTCCGAACAGTGAGCTTGCTCAGAAAAAAAAACTGTGCTTCCTCCACACATGGCCATATCTAGTTCAATTCTGCTTAGGAACCTGACATGAACAGTAGATCCTCTTCAGTCCAATACAGTGTACTTGCTGGGAATAGACAACAGTGCTATTTGTCCTGTGTATGGCAATGGCAGCACAATAGTGACTCTTCTTACCAGAACACAACTCTTGCTCGTAGGACCAGAAACTGCATAGGATTCAACTCCATTTAGGACTGGGAAACAAACGCCAGCTCGCCTTACAAGAAACACCCTCTGCTTTTGAGAAAAGAGCACTATTCTACTCTACTGTGTTTCCGCTGTGGTCAAAACAGTGAGCTTGCTCAGTACAAAGGAACTGTGCTTCCTACACACACGGCCCTATCTAGTTCAATTCTGATTAGGAACCTGACAAGAACAGTAGATCCTCTTCAGTCCAATACACTGTACTTGCTGGGAACAGACGCCAGTGCTATTTGTCCTGTGTATGGCAATGGCAGCGCAATAGTGACTATTCTTACCATAAAACAAATCTTGCTCGTAGGACCAGAAACTGCATGTGATTCAACTCCATTTAGAACTGGGAAACAAACGCTAGTTCGCGTTACAAGACACACACTCTGCTTTAGAGAAAAGAGCACTCTTCTACTCTACTGTGTTTCCTATAGAGCCAGAACAGGGAGTTTCCTCAGAACAAAAGAACTGTGCTTCCTGCACACAGGGGCCATATCTATTCAATTCTGCTTAGCAAACTGACAAGAACAGTAGATCCTCTTCAGTCCATACACTGTACATGCTGGGAACAGATGCCAGTACTATTTGCTCTGTGTATGACAAAGAGAGCGCAATAGTGACTCTTCTTACCAGAAAACAACTCTTGCTCCTAGGACCAGAAACTGCATGTGATTCAACTCCATTTAGGACTGGGAAACAAACGCTAGCTCTCCTTACAAGAAAAACACTGTGCTTTTGAGAAAAGAGCACTCTTCTACTCTACTGTTTTTTTTATAGGGCCAGAACAGTGAGCTTGATCAGAACAAAAGAACTGTGCTTCCTTCACACGGGCCATATCTAGTTCAACTCTGCTTAGGAAACTGACAAGAACATTAGCTCCTCAACAGTCCGATACACTGTACTTGCTGGGAACGGACCGAGTGCTATTTGCACTATGTATGGCAATGGGAGCGCAATAGTGACTTTCCTTACCAGAAAACAACTCTTGCTCGTAGGACCAGAAACTGCATGGGATTCAACTCCATTTAGGACTGGGAAACAAATGCTAGCTCGCCTTCCAAGAAACACCCTCTGCTTTTGAGAAAAGAGCACTCTTCTACTCTACTGTGTTTCCTGTAGGGCCAGAACAGTGAGCTTGCTCAGAACAAAGGAACTGTGCTTCCTACACACACGGCCATATCTAGTTCAATTCTGATTAGGAACCTGAGAAGAACAGTAGATCCTCTTCAGTCCAATACACTGTACTTGATGGGAACAGACGCCAGTGCTATTTGTCCTGTGTATGGCAATGGCAGCGCAATATTGACTATTCTTACCATAAAACAACTCTTGCTCGTAGGACCAGAAACTGCATGTGATTCAACTCCATTTAGGACTGGGAAACAAATGCTAGCTCGCCTTACAAGAAACACAATCTGCTTTAGAGAAAAGAGCACTCCTCTACTCTACTGTGTTTCCTATGGTGTCCGAACAGTGAGCTTGCTCAGAACAAAAAAACTGTGATTCCTACACACACGGCCATATCTAGTTCAATTCTGCTTATAAACCTGACAAGAACAGTAGATCCTCTTCAGTCCAATACACTGTACTTGCTGGGAACAGACGCCAGTGCTAATTGTCTTTTGTATGGCAATGGCAGTGCAATAGTGACTCTTCTTACCAGAAAACAACTCTTGCTCATAGGACCCAAAAATGCATGTGATTCAACTCCATTTAGGACTGGGAAACAAACACTAGCTCGTCTTACAAGAAACACATTCTGCATTTGAGAACAGGGCACTCTTCTACTCTACTGTGTTTCCTATGGTGTCCAAACAGTGAGCTTGATCAGAACAGAAAACTTTGCTTCCTACACACGGACCATATCTAGTTCAACTCTGCTTAGGAAACTGACAAGAACAGTAGCTCCTCTTCAGTCCGATACACTGTAATTGCTGGGAACAGACGCGAGTGCTATTTGCACTGTGTATGGCAATGGGAGCGCAATAGTGACTTTCCTTACCAGAAAACAACTCTTGCTCGTAGGACCAGAAACTGCATGTGATTCAACTCCATTTAGGACTGGGAAACAAACACTAGCTCGCCTTACAAGAAACACACCCTGCTTTTGAGAAAAGAGCACTCTTCTACTCTACTGTGTTTCCTATGTGGTCAAAACAGTGAGCTTGCTCAAAACAAAAGAACTGAGCTTCCTACACACATGGGCCATATTTCGTTCAACTCTGCTTAGGAAACTGACAACAACAGTAGCTACTCTTCAGTCCGATACACTGTACTTGCTAGGAAAAGACGCGAGTGCTATCTGCACTGTGTATGGCAAAGGGAGCACAATAGTAACTCTTCTTACCAGAAAACAACTCTTGCTCGTAGGACCAGAAACTGCATGAGATTCAACTCCATTTAGGACTGGGAAACAAACGCTAGCTCGCATTACAAGAAACACACTCTGCTTTTGACAAAAGAGCCCTCTTATACTCTAAAGTGTTTCCTCTAGGGCCAGAACAGTGAGCTTGCTCAGAAAAAAAAACTGTGCTTCCTACCCAAACGGGCCATATCTAGTTCAACTCTGCTTAGGGAACTGACAAAAACAGTAGCTCCTCTTCTGTCCGATACACTCTAATAGCTGGGAACACACGTGAGTGCTATTTGCACTGTGTATGGCAATGGGAGCACCATAGTGACTTTCCTTACCAGAAAACAACTCTTGCTCGTAGGACCAGAAACTGCATGTGATTCAACTCCATTTAGGTCTGGGAAACAAATGATAGCTCGCCTTACATGAAACACACTCTGCTTTTGAGAAAAGAGCACTCTTCTTCTCTACTGTGTTTCCTATGTGGTCAAAACAGTGAGCTTGCTCAGAACAAGAGAACTGTTCTTCCTACACACACGGGCCATATCTCGTTCAACTCTGCTTAGGAAACTGACAAGAACAGTAGCTCCTCTTCAGTCAGATACACTGTACTTGCTGGGAACAGACGCGAGTGCTCTTTGCATATGTATGGCAATGGGAGCACAATAGTGACTTTCCTTACCAGAAAACAACTCTTGCTCATAGGACCAGAAACTGCATGTGATTCAACTCCATTTAGGACTGGGAAACAAATGCTAGCTCGCCTTACAAGAAACACAATCTGCTTTAGAGAAAAGAGCACTCTTCTACTCTATTGTGTTTCCTATGGGGTCCGAACAGTGAGCTAGCTCAGAACAAAAAAACTGTGCTTCCTACACACACGGCCATATCTAGTTCAATTCTGCTTATAAACCTGACAAGAACAGTAGATCCTCTTCAGTCCAATACACTGTACTTGCTGGGAACAGACGCCAGTGCTATTTGTCTTGTGTATGGCAATGGCAGCGCAGTAGTGACTCTTCTTACCAGAAAACAACTCTTGCTCTAGGACCAGAAACTGCATGTGATTCAACTCCATTTAGGACTAGAAAACAAACGCTAGCTCGCCTTACAAGAAACACACTCTGCTTTTGAGAAAAGAGCACTCTTCTACTCTACTGTGTTTCCTAAGGGGTCCAAACAGTGAGCTTGCTAAGAACAGAAAACTGTGCTTCCTACACACACGGGCCATATCTAGTTCAACTCTGCTTAGGAAAGTGACAAGAACAGTAGCTTCTCTTCAGTCCAATACACTGTACTTGCTGGGAACAGATGCCAGTGCTATTTGCACTGTGTATGGCAATGGGAGCCCAAGAGTGACTCTTACCAGAAAAAACTCTTGCTCATAGGACCAGAAACTGCATGTAATTCAACTCCATTTAGGACTGGGAAACAAACGCTAGCTCACCTTACCAGAAACACACTCTGCTTTTGAGAAAAGAGCACTCTTCTACTCTACAGTGTTTCCTATGGGGTCCAAACAGTGAGCTTGCTCAGAACAGAAAACTGTGCTTCCTACACACGGACCACATCTAGTTCAACTCTGCTTAGGAAATTGACAAGAACAGTAGCTCCTTTTCAGTCCGATACACTGTAATTGCTGGGAACAGACGGGTGTGCTATTTGCACTGTGTATGGCAATGGGAGCGCAATAGTGACTTTCCTTACCAGAAAACAACTCTTGCTCGTAGGACCAGAAACTGCATGTGAATCAACTCCATTTAGGACTGGGAAACAAATGCTAGCTCGCCTTACAAGAAACACACTCTGCTTTTGAGAAAAGAGCACTCTTCTACTCTACTGTTTTTCCGATGTGGTCACAACAGTGAGCTTGCGCAAAACAAAAGAACTGAGCATCCTACACACACGGGCCATATCTGGTTCAACTCTGCTTAGGAAACTGACAAGAACAATAGCTCCTCTTCAGTCCGATACACTGTACTTGCTGGGAACAGACGCGCGTGCTATTTGCACTGTGTATGGTAATGGGAGCACAATAGTGACTTCCTTACCATAAAACAACTCTTGCTCGTAGGACCAGTAACTGCATGTGATTTAACTCCATTTAAGACTGGGAAACAACCACTAGCTCGCCTTACAAGAAACACACTCTGCTTTTGAGAAAAGAGCACTGTTCTACTCTACTGTGTTTCCTATAGGGCAAGAACAGTGAGCTTGCTGAGAACAAAAGAACTGTGCTTCCTACACACACGGACCATATCTAGTTCAACTATGCTTTGGAAACTGACAAGAACAGTAGCTCCTATTCAGTCCAATACACTGTACTTGCTGGGAACAGACGCGAGTGCTATTTGCACTGTGTATGGCAATAGGAGCGCAATAGTGACTCTTCTTACCAGAAAACAACTCTTGCTCGTGGGACCAAAAACTGCATGTGCCTCAACTCCATTTAGGACTGGAAAACAAACGCTAGCTCGCCTTACAAGAAACACTCTCTGCTTTAGAGAAAAGAGCACTCTTCTACTCTACTGTGTTTCCTATAGGGCCAGAACAGTGAGCTTGCTGAGAACAAAAGAACTGTGCTTCCTGCACACACGGCCACATCTAGTTCAACTCTGCTTAGGAACCTGACAAGAACAGTAGATCCTCTTCAGTCCAATACACTGTACATGCTGGGAACCGACGACAGTGCTATTTGCCCTGTGTATGACAATTGGAGCGCAATAGTGACTCTTCTTGCCAGAAAACAACTCTTGCTCGTAGGACCAGAAACTGCATGTGATTCAACTCCATTTAAGACTGGGAAACAAACGCGAGCTCACCTTAGAAGAAAAACACTCTGCTTTAGAGAAAAGAGCACTCTTCTACTCTACTGTGTTTCCTATGGGGTCCAAAAAGTGAGCTTGCTCAGAACAAAAGAACTGTGCTTCCTACACACATGGACCATATCTAGTTCAACTCTGCTTAGGAAACTGACAAGAACAGTAGCTCCTATTCAGTCCAATACACTGTACTTGCTGGGAACAGACAACAGTGCTATTTTCCTGTGTATGGCAATGGCAGCACAATAGTGACTCTTCTTACGAGAAAAGATCTCTTGCTCGTAGGACCGGAAACTGCATGGGATTCAACTCCATTTAGGACTGGGAAACAAACGCTAGCTCGCCTTACAAGAAATACACTCTGCTTTTGAGAAAAGAGCACTCTTCTACTCTAAAGTGTTTCCTATAGGGCCAGAACTGTGAGCTTGCTGAGAACAAAGGACTGTGCTTCCTACACACACGGGCCATATCTAGTTCAACTCTGCTTAGGAAACTAACAAGAACAGTAGCTCCTCTTCAGTCCGATACACTGTAATAGCTGGGAACACACGCGAGTGCTCTTTGCACTTTGTATGTCAATGAGAGCGCAATAGTGACTTTCCTTACCAGAAAACAACTCTTGCTCATAGGACCAGAAACTGCATGTGATTCAACTCCATTTAGGACTGGGAAACAAATGCTAGCTCGCCTTACATGAAACACACACTGCTTTTGAGAAAAGAGCACTCTTCTACTCTATTGTGTTTCCTATGGGGTCCGAAAAGTGAGCTTGCTCAGAACAAAAGAACTGTGCTTCCTACACACACGGGCCATATCTAGTTCAACTCTGCTTAGGAAACTGACATGAACAGTAGATCCTCTTCAGTCCAATACACTTTACTTGCTGGGAACAGATGCAAGTGCTATTTGCACTGTGTATGGCAATGGGAGTGCAATAGTGACTCTTCTTACCAGAAAAAAAACTCTTGCTCATAGGACCAAAAACTTCATGTGTCTCAACTCCATTTAGAACTGGGAAAGAAACGCTAGCTCGCCTTACAGGAAAAACACTCTGCTTTTGAGAAAAGAGCATTCTTCTAATATACTGTGTTTCCTATAGGGCCAGAACAGTGAGCTTCCTCAGAACAAAAGAACTGTGCTTCCTGCACACATGGGCCATATCTATTCAATTATGCTTAGGAAACTGACAAGAACAGTAGATCCTCTTCAGTCCAATACACTGTACATGCTGGGAACAGACGCCAGTACTATTTGCCCTGTGTATGACAATGGGAGCACAATAGTGACTCTTCTTACCAGAAAACAACTCTTGGTCCTAGGACCAGAAACTGCATGTGATTCAACTCCATTTAAGACTGGGAAACAAACGCTAGCTCGCCTTACAAGAAAAACACTCTGCTTTTGAGAAAAGAGCACTCTTCTACTCTTCTGTGTTTCCTATAGGGCCAGAACAGTGAGCTTGATCAGAACAAAAGAACTGTGCTTCCTTCACACGGGCCATATCTAGTTCAACTCTGCTTAGGAAACTGACAAGAACAGTAGCTCCTCTTCAGTCCGATACACTGTACTTTCTGGGAATGGACCGAGTGCTATTTGCACTATGTATGGCAATGGGAGCGCAATAGTGACTCTCCTTACCAGAAAACAACTCTTGCTCATAGGACCAGAAACTGCATGTGATTCAACTCCATTTAGGACTGGGAAACAAATGCTAGCTCGCCTTACATGAAACACACTCTGTTTTTGAGAAAAGAGCACTCTTCTACTCTACTGTGATTCCTATGGGGTCCAAACAGTGAGCTTGCTCAGAACAAAAGAACTGTGCTTCCTCCACACGGACCATATCTAGTTCAACTCTGCTTAGGGAACTGACAGTACAGTAGCTCCTATTCAGTCCAATACACTGTACTTCCTGGGAACACACGCGAGTGCTATTTGTAATGTGTATGGCAATGGGAGCACAATAGTGACTTTCCTTACCAGAAAACAACTCTTGCTCGTAGGACCAGAAACTGCATGTGATTCAACTCCATTTAGGACTAGGAAACAAACGCTAGCTCGCCTTACAAGAAATACACTCTGCTTTTGAGAAAAGAGCACTGCTGTGGGATGTATGGCAAATGTGTTGCTAATTAATCAATAAAACACTGATTGGCCGTTGACTAGGCAGGAAGTGTAGGCGGGGCAAGAAGGAGAATAAAGCAGGGAAGTGGAAGGCTGAGAGAGAGACACTGCCAGCCGCCATCAGGACAAGGAAGATGTAAGGTACCAGTAAGCCATGAGCCATGTGGCAAAGTAAACATTAATAGAAATCTGCTAAATATAAGAGTAAGAGCTAGACAATAACAGGCCTTAGCTAATGGCCAAGCAGTTTAAATAATGTAAGAGTCTTTGTGTTTATTTTATAAGTGGGCTCTGAGACTGGCGGGACTTGGTGGTGGGAAATGGAGAGAAATTCTCCAGCAACAAATGGCGTCCAATGTGTTGGCAAGAGTTTCCACCTAAAAACTGAGAAAAAAGATTCTAAAACGGAGCTAAAAACAGCTCCTAGTTGTCTCTTTCAAGCTAGTGGCAGCCTGCGTGTTTGAGCTACTATGGCGGGTTCCTGACATGCATGCTTGACCTGCAGTATGGCGGGAATGAGGCCTCTGCAAGTGGCACATTAAGCTGTGTGGTGGATTTAGCCTTTGCTACTACAAAACAAAACAAAACAAAACAAAAAGAGATTTCTGGGCTACACGCTGCTTTCATAGAAGCAGAGACCCACTATTTCTGAGAGTTGATGGCTCCCAGAGCTGGCGGAAAACGTAGCCATGTTGGGAATCTGAGGTGGGCGGAGCCAGCAGCCACAGCTCCTGCAGTTTAAAGCAATAGATTCACAATAAGACAGATTCAGATGTAATAGTTTACAATGTGTGTAAAAGATATGTAGGCTTGAAAGAGACAAAAAAGGTGATATATAGAGTTATAGAAACAAATACATAGTTTTAAAAAAATAAAGTCATTAAAGAGACAGTAAAGGTAGTATAAAAAATAAGCCACGTAAAAATGGATATTACACAGAGAATCTGGATTGTGTTGTCGTTGGGACTTTTAACTGCAGAAAAACATTTGATTGTAAAAGCTGTAGAGTTATGCCAAAATGTATATTTTAAAGATACCTTGACTTCAAAATTTGGATGTAAGGATATGTTGCTTTGGAAAAGAGTCTCTTTTGTTTCCACAGAAAGCCAGAGGCTATGGATTTGTTCAAGATTAAGATACATCAGGTTTGACCAGCCAAGACCCCCTGAAGGTCTCCTATGACACCATGGGCCAGATGATCCAACATCCATAATGGTTTAAAGGCATCTGGCTCAGACGATACAGCCTCATGGACTATTCCATAATTCTAAATTTTTTTTTGTTTCCCCACAAGATACAGCGCCCCCTTCCAGCAGGAAATAGTAAGAGAAGCTACGCCCAAATTGCCAAAATATATGTAATTTTACTTTGTTAAGGTTAAAACCTTCCTTTTTGAAAAAAAAAAAGGGGGGAAGTGCTGTGGGATGTATGGCAAATGTGTTGCTAATTAATCAATAAAACACTGATTGGCCGTTGGCTAGGCAGGAAGTGTAGGCGGGGCAAGGAGGAGAATAAAGCGGGGAAGTGGAAGGCTGAGAGAGAGACACTGCCAGCCGCCATCAGGACAAGGAAGATGTAAGGTACCAGTAAGCCATGAGCCATGTGGCAAAGTAAAGACTAATAGAAATGGGCTAAATATAAGAGTAAGAGCTAGACAATAACAGGCCTGAGCTAATGGCCAAGCAGTTTAAATAATGTAAGAGTCTGTGTGTTTATTTTATAAGTGGGCTCTGAGACTGGCGGGACTTGGTGGTGGGAGCTGGAGAGAAATTCTACAGCAAGAGAGCACTCTTCTACTCTACTGTGTTTCCTATGGGGTCCAAACAGTGAGCTTGCTCAGAACAAAAGAACTGTGCTTCCTACACACATGGACCATATCTAGTTCAACTCTGCTTAGGAAACTGACAAGAACAGTAGCTCCTATTCAGTCCAATACACTGTACTTGCTGGGAACAGACGCGAGTGCTATTTGCACTGTGTATGGAATTTGGAGCGCAATAGTGACTCTTCTTACCAGAAAACAACTCTTGCTCGTAGGAACAAAAACTGCCTGTGACTCAACTCCATTTATGACTGGGAAACAAACGCTAGCTCGCCTTACAAGAAACACACTCTGCTTTAGAGAAAAGAGCACTCTTCTACTCTACTGTGTTTCCTATAGGGCCAGAACAGTGAGCTTGCTCAGAACAAGAGAACTGTGCTTCCTACACACACGGGCCATATCTCGTTCAACTCTGCTTAGGAAACTGACAAGAACAGTAGCTCCTCTTCAGTCCGATACACTGTACTTGCTGGGAACAGACACGAGTGCTATTTGCACTGTGTATGGCAGTGGGAACACAATAGTGACGTTCCTTACCAGAAAACAACTCTTGCTCGTAGGACCAGAAACTGCATGTGATTCAACTCCATTTAGGACTGGGAAACAAACCCTAGCTCGCCTTACAAGAAACACACTCTGCTTTTAAAAGAGCACTCTTCTACTCTACTGTGTTTCCTATAGGGAAAGAACAGTGAGCTTGCTCAGAACAAAGAACTGTGCTTCCTACACACATGGCCGTATCTAGTTCAATTCTGCTTAGGAACCTGACTAGAACAGTAGATCCTCTTCAGTCCAATACACTGTACTTGCTGCGATCAGACGCCAGTGCTATTTGTCCTGTGTATGGCAATGGCAGTGCAATAGTGACTCTTCTTATGAGAAAAGAACTCTTGCTCGTAGGACCAGAAACTGCATGGGATTCAACTCCATTTAGGACTGGGAAACAAACACTAGCTAGCCTTACAAGAAACACACTCTGCTTTTGAGAAAAGAGCACTCTTCGACTCTACTGTGTTTCCTATGGGGTCCAAACAGTGAGCTTGCTCAGAACAAAAGAACTGTGCTTCCTACACACATCGACCATATCTAGTTCAACTCTGCTTTGGAAACTGACAAGAACAGAAGCTGCTCTTCAGTCCAATACACTGTACTTGCTGGGAACAGACGCGAGTGCTATTTGCACTGTGTATGGCAATGGGAGCACAATAGTGACTTCCTTACCAGAAAACAACTCTTGCTCGTAGGACCAGTAACTGCATGTGATTTAACTCCATTTAGGACTGGGAAACAAACGCTAGCTCGCCTTACAAGAAACACACTCTGCTTTTGAGAAAAGAGCACTCTTCTACTCTACTGTGTTTCCTATGTGGTCCAAACAATGAACTTGCTCAGAACAAAAAAACTGTGCTTCCTCCACACACGGCCATATCTAGTTCAATTCTGCTTAGGAACCTGACATGAACAGTAGATCCTCTTCAGTCCAATACACTGTACTTGCTGGGTACAGACAACAGTGCTATTTGTCCTGTGTATGGCAATGGCAGCACAATAGTGACTCTTCTTACGAGAAAAGATCTCTTGCTCGTAGGACCAGAAACTGCATGGGATTCAACTCCATTTAGGACTGGGAAACAAACGCTAGCTCGCCTTACAAGAAACACACTCTGCTTTTGAGAAAAGAGCACTCTTCTACTCTAAAGTGTTTCCTATAGGGCCAGAACAGTGAGCTTGCTGAGAACAAAAGAACTGTGCTTCCTACACACACGGGCCATATCTAGTTCAACTCTGCTTAGGAAACTAACAAGAACAGTAGCTCCTCTTCAGTCCGATACACTGTAATAGCTGGGAACACACGCGAGTGCTATTAGCACTGTGAATGTCAATGAGAGCGCAATAGTGACTTTCTTACCAGAAAACAACTCTTGCTCGTAGGACTAGAAACTGCATGTGATTCAACTCCATTTAGGACTGGGAAACAAATGCTAGCTCACCTTACATGAAACACACACTGCTTTTGAGAAAAGAGCACTCTTCTACTCTACTGTGTTTCCTATGGGGTCCGAAAAGTGAGCTTGCTCAGAACAAAAGAACTGTGCTTCCTACACACACGGGCCATATCTAGTTCAACTCTGCTTAGGAAACTGACATGAACAGTAGATCCTCTTCAGTCCAATACACTTTACTTGCTGGGAACAGATGCAAGTGCTATTTGCACTGTGTATGGCAATGGGAGTGCAATAGTGACTCTTCTTACCAGAAAAAAACTCTTGCTCATAGGACCAAAAACTTCATGTGTCTCAACTCCATTTAGAACTGGGAAAGAAACGCTAGCTCGCCTTACAGGAAAAACACTCTGCTTTTGAGAAAAGAGCATTCTTCTAATATACTGTGTTTCCTATAGGGCCAGAACAGTGAGCTTCCTCAGAACAAAAGAACTGTGCTTCCTTCACACGGGCCATATCTAGTTCAACTCTGCTTAGGAAACTGACAAGAACAGTAGCTCCTCTTCAGTCCGATACACTGTACTTTCTGGGAATGGACCGAGTGCTATTTGCACTATGTATGGCAATGGGAGCGCAATAGTGACTTTCCTTACCAGAAAACAACTCTTGCTCATAGGACCAGAAACTGCATGTGATTCAACTCCATTTAGGACTGGGAAACAAATGCTAGCTCGCCTTACATGAAACACACTCTGTTTTTGAGAAAAGAGCACTCTTCTACTCTACTGTGTTTCCTATGGGGTCCAAACAGTGAGCTTGCTCAGAACAAAAGAACTGTGCTTCCTCCACACGGACCATATCTAGTTCAACTCTGCTTAGGGAACTGACAGTACAGTAGCTCCTATTCAGTCCAATACACTGTACTTCCTGGGAACACACGCGAGTGCTATTTGTAATGTGTATGGCAATGGGAGCACAATAGTGACTTTCCTTACCAGAAAACAACTCTTGCTCGTAGGACCAGAAACTGCATGTGATTCAACTCCATTTAGGACTAGGAAACAAACGCTAGCTCGCCTTACAAGAAATACACTCTGCTTTTGAGAAAAGAGCACTGCTGTGGGATGTATGGCAAATGTGTTGCTAATTAATCAATAAAACACTGATTGGCCGTTGACTAGGCAGGAAGTGTAGGCGGGGCAAGAAGGAGAATAAAGCAGGGAAGTGGAAGGCTGAGAGAGAGACACTGCCAGCCGCCATCAGGACAAGGAAGATGTAAGGTACCAGTAAGCCATGAGCCATGTGGCAAAGTAAACATTAATAGAAATCTGCTAAATATAAGAGTAAGAGCTAGACAATAACAGGCCTTAGCTAATGGCCAAGCAGTTTAAATAATGTAAGAGTCTTTGTGTTTATTTTATAAGTGGGCTCTGAGACTGGCGGGACTTGGTGGTGGGAAATGGAGAGAAATTCTCCAGCAACAAATGGCGTCCAATGTGTTGGCAAGAGTTTCCACCTAAAAACTGAGAAAAAAGATTCTAAAACGGAGCTAAAAACAGCTCCTAGTTGTCTCTTTCAAGCTAGTGGCAGCCTGCGTGTTTGAGCTACTATGGCGGGTTCCTGACATGCATGCTTGACCTGCAGTATGGCGGGAATGAGGCCTCTGCAAGTGGCACATTAAGCTGTGTGGTGGATTTAGCCTTTGCTACTACAAAACAAAACAAAACAAAACAAAAAGAGATTTCTGGGCTACACGCTGCTTTCATAGAAGCAGAGACCCACTATTTCTGAGAGTTGATGGCTCCCAGAGCTGGCGGAAAACGTAGCCATGTTGGGAATCTGAGGTGGGCGGAGCCAGCAGCCACAGCTCCTGCAGTTTAAAGCAATAGATTCACAATAAGACAGATTCAGATGTAATAGTTTACAATGTGTGTAAAAGATATGTAGGCTTGAAAGAGACAAAAAAGGTGATATATAGAGTTATAGAAACAAATACATAGTTTTAAAAAAATAAAGTCATTAAAGAGACAGTAAAGGTAGTATAAAAAATAAGCCACGTAAAAATGGATATTACACAGAGAATCTGGATTGTGTTGTCGTTGGGACTTTTAACTGCAGAAAAACATTTGATTGTAAAAGCTGTAGAGTTATGCCAAAATGTATATTTTAAAGATACCTTGACTTCAAAATTTGGATGTAAGGATATGTTGCTTTGGAAAAGAGTCTCTTTTGTTTCCACAGAAAGCCAGAGGCTATGGATTTGTTCAAGATTAAGATACATCAGGTTTGACCAGCCAAGACCCCCTGAAGGTCTCCTATGACACCATGGGCCAGATGATCCAACATCCATAATGGTTTAAAGGCATCTGGCTCAGACGATACAGCCTCATGGACTATTCCATAATTCTAAATTTTTTTTTGTTTCCCCACAAGATACAGCGCCCCCTTCCAGCAGGAAGTAGTAAGAGAAGCTACGCCCAAATTGCCAAATTATATGTAATTTTACTTTGTTAAGGTTAAAACCTTCCTTTTTGAAAAAAAAAAGGGGGGAAGTGCTGTGGGATGTATGGCAAATGTGTTGCTAATTAATCAATAAAACACTGATTGGCCGTTGGCTAGGCAGGAAGTGTAGGCGGGGCAAGGAGGAGAATAAAGCGGGGAAGTGGAAGGCTGAGAGAGAGACACTGCCAGCCGCCATCAGGACAAGGAAGATGTAAGGTACCAGTAAGCCATGAGCCATGTGGCAAAGTAAAGACTAATAGAAATGGGCTAAATATAAGAGTAAGAGCTAGACAATAACAGGCCTGAGCTAATGGCCAAGCAGTTTAAATAATGTAAGAGTCTGTGTGTTTATTTTATAAGTGGGCTCTGAGACTGGCGGGACTTGGTGGTGGGAGCTGGAGAGAAATTCTACAGCAAGAGAGCACTCTTCTACTCTACTGTGTTTCCTATGGGGTCCAAACAGTGAGCTTGCTCAGAACAAAAGAACTGTGCTTCCTACACACATGGACCATATCTAGTTCAACTCTGCTTAGGAAACTGACAAGAACAGTAGCTCCTATTCAGTCCAATACACTGTACTTGCTGGGAACAGACGTGAGTGCTATTTGCACTGTGTATGGAATTTGGAGCGCAATAGTGACTCTTCTTACCAGAAAACAACTCTTGCTCGTAGGAACAAAAACTGCCTGTGACTCAACTCCATTTATGACTGGGAAACAAACGCTAGCTCGCCTTACAAGAAACACACTCTGCTTTAGAGAAAAGAGCACTCTTCTACTCTACTGTGTTTCCTATAGGGCCAGAACAGTGAGCTTGCTCAGAACAAGAGAACTGTGCTTCCTACACACACGGGCCATATCTCGTTCAACTCTGCTTAGGAAACTGACAAGAACAGTAGCTCCTCTTCAGTCCGATACACTGTACTTGCTGGGAACAGACACGAGTGCTATTTGCACTGTGTATGGCAGTGGGAACACAATAGTGACTTTCCTTACCAGAAAACAACTCTTGCTCGTAGGACCAGAAACTGCATGTGATTCAACTCCATTTAGGACTGGGAATCAAACCCTAGCTCGCCTTACAAGAAACACACTCTACTTTTAAGAAAAGAGCACTCTTCTACTCTACTGTGTTTCCTATAGGGAAAGAACAGTGAGCTTGCTCAGAACAAAAAACTGTGCTTCCTACACACATGGCCGTATCTAGTTCAATTCTGCTTAGGAACCTGACTAGAACAGTAGATCCTCTTCAGTCCAATACACTGTACTTGCTGCGATCAGACGCCAGTGCTATTTGTCCTGTGTATGGCAATGGCAGTGCAATAGTGACTCTTCTTATGAGAAAAGAACTCTTGCTCGTAGGACCAGAAACTGCATGGGATTCAACTCCATTTAGGACTGGGAAACAAACACTAGCTAGCCTTACAAGAAACACACTCTGCTTTTGAGAAAAGAGCACTCTTCTACTCTACTGTGTTTCCTATGGGGTCCAAACAGTGAGCTTGCTCAGAACAAAAGAACTGTGCTTCCTACACACATTGACCATATCTAGTTCAACTCTGCTTTGGAAACTGACAAGAACAGAAGCTGCTCTTCAGTCCAATACACTGTACTTGCTGGGAACAGACGCAAGTGCTATTTGCACTGTGTATGGCAATGGGAGCACAATAGTGACTTCCTTACCAGAAAACAACTCTTGCTCGTAGGACCAGTAACTGCATGTGATTTAACTCCATTTAGGACTGGGAAACAAACGCTAGCTCGCCTTACAAGAAACACACTCTGCTTTTGAGAAAAGAGCACTCTTCTACTCTACTGTGTTTCCTATGTGGTCCAAACAGTGAACTTGCTCAGAACAAAAAAACTGTGCTTCCTCCACACACGGCCATATCTAGTTCAATTCTGCTTAGGAACCTGACATGAACAGTAGATCCTCTTCAGTCCAATACACTGTACTTGCTGGGTACAGACAACAGTGCTATTTGTCCTGTGTATGGCAATGGCAGCACAATAGTGACTCTTCTTACGAGAAAAGATCTCTTGCTCGTAGGACCAGAAACTGCATGGGATTCAACTCCATTTAGGACTGGGAAACAAACGCTAGCTCGCCTTACAAGAAACACACTCTGCTTTTGAGAAAAGAGCACTCTTCTACTCTAAAGTGTTTCCTATAGGGCCAGAACAGTGAGCTTGCTGAGAACAAAAGAACTGTGCTTCCTACACACACGGGCCATATCTAGTTCAACTCTGCTTAGGAAACTAACAAGAACAGTAGCTCCTCTTCAGTCCGATACACTGTAATAGCTGGGAACACACGCGAGTGCTATTTGCACTGTGAATCTCAATGAGAGCGCAATAGTGATCTTCTTACCAGAAAACAACTCTTGCTCGTAGGACTAGAAACTGCATGTGATTCAACTCCATTTAGGACTGGGAAACAAATGCTAGCTCGCCTTACATGAAACACACACTGCTTTTGAGAAAAGAGCACTCTTCTACTCTACTGTGTTTCCTATGGGGTCCGAAAAGTGAGCTTGCTCAGAACAAAAGAACTGTGCTTCCTACACACACGGGCCATATCTAGTTCAACTCTGCTTAGGAAACTGACATGAACAGTAGATCCTCTTCAGTCCAATACACTTTACTTGCTGGGAACAGATGCAAGTGCTATTTGCACTGTGTATGGCAATGGGAGTGCAATAGTGACTCTTCTTACCAGAAAAAAACTCTTGCTCGTAGGACCAAAAACTGCATGTGTCTCAACTCCATTTAGGACTGGGAAAGAAACGCTAGCTCGCCTTACAAGAAAAACACTCTGCTTTTGAGAAAAGAGCACGCTTCTAATATACTGTGTTTCCTACAGGGAAAGAAGAGTGAGCTTGCTCAGAACAAAGAACTGTGCTTCCTACACACATGGCCGTATCTAGTTCAATTCTGCTTAGGAACCTGACAAGAACAGTAGATCCTCTTCAGTCCAATACACTGTACATGCTGGGAACAGACGCCAGTGCTATTTGCCCTGTGTAAAACAATGGGAGCACAATAGTGACTCTTCTTACCAGAAAACAACTCTTGCTCGTAGGAACAGAAACTGCATGTGACTCAACTCCATTTAGGACTGGGAAACAAACGCTAGCTCGCCTTACAAGAAACACACTCTGCTTTTGAAAAAAGAGCACTCTTCTACTCTACTGTGTTTACTATGTGGTCCGAACAGTGAGCTTGCTCAGAACAAAAAAACTGTGCTTCCTCCACACACGGCCATATCTAGTTCAATTCTGCTTAGGAACCTGACATGAACAGTAGATCCTCTTCAGTCCAATACACTGTACTTGCTGGGAACAGACAACAGTGCTATTTGTCCTGTGTATGGCAATGGCAGCACAATAGTGACTCTTCTTACGAGAAAAGAACTCTTGCTCGTAGGACCAGAAACTGCATGTGATTCAACTCCATTTAGGACTGGAAAACAAACGCTCGCTCGCTTTACAAGAAACACACTCTTCTTTTGAGAAAAGAGCACTCTTCTACTCTACTGTGTTTCCTATGGGGTCCAAACAGTGAGCTTGCTCAGAACAAAAGAACTGTGCTTCCTTCACACATCGACCATATCTAGTTCAACTCTGCTTTGGAAACTGACAAGAACAGAAGCTGCTCTTCAGTCCAATACACTGTACTTGCTGGGAACAGACGCGAGTGCTATTTGCACTGTGTATGGCAATGGGAGCACAATAGTGACTTCCTTACCAGCAAACAACTCTTGCTCGTAGGACCAGTAACTGCATGTGATTTAACTCCATTTAGGACTGGGAAACAAACGCTAGCTCGACTTACAAGAAACACACTCTGCTTTTGAGAAAAGAGCACTCTTCTACTCTACTGTGTTTCCTATGGGGTCTGAACAGTGAGCTTGCTCAGAACAAAAGAACTGTGCTTTCTACACACACGGGCCATATCTAGTTCAACTCTGCTTAGGAAACAAACAAGAACAGTAGCTCCTCTTCAGTCCGATACACTGTACTTGCGGGGAACAGACGCGATTGCTATTTGCACTGTGTTTGGCATTGGAGCACAATAGTGACTCGTCTTACCAGAAAACAACTCTTGCTCGTAGGACAAAAAACTGCATGTGACTCAACTCCATTTAGGACTGGGAAACAAACGCTAGCTCGACTTACAAGAAACACACTCTGGTTTTGAGAAAAGAGTACTCTTCTACTCTACTGTGTTTCATATGTGGTCCGAACAGTGAGCTTGCTCAGAACAAAAGAACTGTGCTTCCTACACACACGGCCATATCTAGTTCAATTCTGCTTAGGAACCTGACAAGAACAGTAGATCCTCTATAGTCCAATACACTGTACTTGCTGGGAACTGACGCCAGTGCTATTTGTCCTGTGTATTGCAATGGCAGCGCAATAGTGACTCTTCTTACCAGAAAACAACTCTTGCTTGTAGGACCAGAAACTGCATGTGATTCAACTCCATTTAGGACTGGGAAACAAATGCTGGCTCACCTTACAAGAAACACACTCTGCTTTAGAGAAAAGAGCACTCTTCTAGTCTACTGTGTTTCCTATAGGGCCAGAACAGTGAGCTTGCTCAGAACAAAAGAACTGTGCTTCCTACACACGGGCCATATCTAGTTCAACTCTGCTTAGGAAACTGACAAGAACAGTAGCACCTCTTCAGTCCGATACACTGTATTTGCTGGGAACAGACGCGAGTGCTATTTGCACTGTGTATGGCAATGGGAGCGCAATAGTGA
Organism: Peromyscus eremicus; assembly: GCF_949786415.1. Taxonomy (NCBI): domain Eukaryota; kingdom Metazoa; phylum Chordata; class Mammalia; order Rodentia; family Cricetidae; genus Peromyscus; species Peromyscus eremicus. The sequence continues at coordinate 31,214 of NW_026736760.1, read as the reverse complement.
CTTTCCTTACCAGAAAACAACTCTTGCTCGTAGGAACAAAAACTGCCTGTGACTCAACTCCATTTATGACTGGGAAACAAACGCTAGCTCGCCTTACAAGAAACACACTCTGCTTTAGAGAAAAGAGCACTCTTCTACTCTACTGTGTTTCCTATAGGGCCAGAACAGTGAGCTTGCTCAGAAAAAGAGAACTGTGCTTCCTACACACACGGGCCATATCTCGTTCAACTCTGCTTAGGAAACTGACAAGAACAGTAGCTCCTCTTCAGTCCGATACACTGTACTTGCTGGGAACAGACACGAGTGCTATTTGCACTGTGTATGGCAGTGGGAACACAATAGTGACTTTCCTTACCAGAAAACAACTCTTGCTCATAGGACCAGAAACTGCATGTGATTCAACTCCATTTAGGACTGGGAAACAAACCCTAGCTCGCCTTACAAGAAACACACTCTGCTTTTAAGAAAAGAGCACTCTTCTACTCTACTGTGTTTCCTATAGGGAAAGAACAGTGAGCTTGCTCAGAACAAAGAACTGTGCTTCCTACACACATGGCCGTATCTAGTTCAATTCTGCTTAGGAACCTGACTAGAACAGTAGATCCTCTTCAGTCCAATACACTGTACTTGCTGCGATCAGACGCCAGTGCTATTTGTCCTGTGTATGGCAATGGCAGTGCAATAGTGACTCTTCTTATGAGAAAAGAACTCTTGCTCGTAGGACCAGAAACTGCATGGGATTCAACTCCATTTAGGACTGGGAAACAAACACTAGCTAGCCTTACAAGAAACACACTCTGCTTTTGAGAAAAGAGCACTCTTCTACTCTACTGTGTTTCCTATGGGGTCCAAACAGTGAGCTTGCTCAGAACAAAAGAACTGTGCTTCCTACACACATCGACCATATCTAGTTCAACTCTGCTTTGGAAACTGACAAGAACAGAAGCTGCTCTTCAGTCCAATACACTGTACTTGCTGGGAATAGACGTGAGTGCTATTTGCACTGTGTATGGCAATGGGAGCACAATAGTGACTTCCTTACCAGAAAACAACTCTTGCTCGTAGGACCAGTAACTGCATGTGATTTAACTCCATTTAGGACTGGGAAACAAACGCTAGCTCGCCTTACAAGAAACACACTCTGCTTTTGAGAAAAGAGCACTCTTCTACTCTACTGTGTTTCCTATGTGGTCCAAACAGTGAACTTGCTCAGAACAAAAAAACTGTGCTTCCTCCACACACGGCCATATCTAGTTCAATTCTGCTTAGGAACCTGACATGAACAGTAGATCCTCTTCAGTCCAATACACTGTACTTGCTGGGTACAGACAACAGTGCTATTTGTCCTGTGTATGGCAATGGCAGCACAATAGTGACTCTTCTTACGAGAAAAGATCTCTTGCTCGTAGGACCAGAAACTGCATGGGATTCAACTCCATTTAGGACTGGGAAACAAACGCTAGCTCGCCTTACAAGAAACACACTCTGCTTTTGAGAAAAGAGCACTCTTCTACTCTAAAGTGTTTCCTATAGGGCCAGAACAGTGAGCTTGCTGAGAACAAAAGAACTGTGCTTCCTACACACACGGGCCATATCTAGTTCAACTCTGCTTAGGAAACTAACAAGAACAGTAGCTCCTCTTCAGTCCGATACACTGTAATAGCTGGGAACACACGCGAGTGCTATTTGCACTGTGAATGTCAATGAGAGCGCAATAGTGACTTTCTTACCAGAAAACAACTCTTGCTCGTAGGACTAGAAACTGCATGTGATTCAACTCCATTTAGGACTGGGAAACAAATGCTAGCTCGCCTTACATGAAACACACACTGCTTTTGAGAAAAGAGCACTCTTCTACTCTACTGTGTTTCCTATGGGGTCCGAAAAGTGAGCTTGCTCAGAACAAAAGAACTGTGCTTCCTACACACACGGGCCATATCTAGTTCAACTCTGCTTAGGAAACTGACATGAACAGTAGATCCTCTTCAGTCCAATACACTGTACTTGCTGGGAACAGATGCAAGTGCTATTTGCACTGTATATGGCAATGGGAGTGCAATATTGACTCTTCTTACCAGAAAAAAACTCTTGCTCGTAGGACCAAAAACTGCATGTGTCTCAACTCCATTTAGGACTGGGAAAGAAACGCTAGCTCGCCTTACAAGAAAAACACTCTGCTTTTGAGAAAAGAGCACGCTTCTAATATACTGTGTTTCCTACAGGGAAAGAAGAGTGAGCTTGCTCAGAACAAAGAACTGTGCTTCCTACACACATGGCCGTATCTAGTTCAATTCTGCTTAGGAACCTGACAAGAACAGTAGATCCTCTTCAGTCCAATACACTGTACATGCTGGGAACAGACGCCAGTGCTATTTGCCCTGTGTAAAACAATGGGAGCACAATAGTGACTCTTCTTACCAGAAAACAACTCTTGCTCGTAGGAACAGAAACTGCATGTGACTCAACTCCATTTAGGACTGGGAAACAAACGCTAGCTCGCCTTACAAGAAACACACTCTGCTTTTGAAAAAAGAGCACTCTTCTACTCTACTGTGTTTACTATGTGGTCCGAACAGTGAGCTTGCTCAGAACAAAAAAACTGTGCTTCCTCCACACACGGCCATATCTAGTTCAATTCTGCTTAGGAACCTGACATGAACAGTAGATCCTCTTCAGTCCAATACACTGTACTTGCTGGGAACAGACAACAGTGCTATTTGTCCTGTGTATGGCAATGGCAGCACAATAGTGACTCTTCTTACGAGAAAAGAACTCTTGCTCGTAGGACCAGAAACTGCATGTGATTCAACTCCATTTAGGACTGGGAAACAAACGCTCGCTCGCTTTACAAGAAACACACTCTTCTTTTGAGAAAAGAGCACTCTTCTACTCTACTGTGTTTCCTATGGGGTCCAAACAGTGAGCTTGCTCAGAACAAAAGAACTGTGCTTCCTTCACACATCGACCATATCTAGTTCAACTCTGCTTTGGAAACTGACAAGAACAGAAGCTGCTCTTCAGTCCAATACACTGTACTTGCTGGGAACAGACGCGAGTGCTATTTGCACTGTGTATGGCAATGGGAGCACAATAGTGACTTCCTTACCAGCAAACAACTCTTGCTCGTAGGACCAGTAACTGCATGTGATTTAACTCCATTTAGGACTGGGAAACAAACGCTAGCTCGACTTACAAGAAACACACTCTGCTTTTGAGAAAAGAGCACTCTTCTACTCTACTGTGTTTCCTATGTGGTCTGAACAGTGAGCTTGCTCAGAACAAAAAAACTGTGCTTCCTCCACACACGGCCATATCTAGTTCAATTCTGCTTAGGAACCTGACATGAACAGTAGATCCTCTTCAATCCAATACACTGTACTTGCTGGGAACAGACAACAGTGCTATTTGTCCTGTGTATGGCAATGGCAGCACAATAGTGACTCTTCTTATGAGAAAAGATCTCTTGCTCGTAGGACCAGAAACTGCATGGGATTCAACTCCATTTAGGACTGGGAAACAAACGCTAGCTCGCCTTACAAGAAACACACTCTGCTTTTGAGAAAAGAGCACTCTTCTACTCTAAAGTGTTTCCTATAGGGCCAGAACAGTGAGCTTGCTCAGAACAAAAGAACTGTGCTTCCTACACACACGGGCCATATCTAGTTCAACTCTGCTTAGGAAACTAACAAGAACAGTAGCTCCTCTTCAGTCAGATACACTGTAATAGCTGGGAACACACGCAAGTGCTATTTGCACTGTGTATTTCAATGAGAGCGCAATAGTGACTTTCCTTACCAGAAAACAACTCTTGCTCGTAGGAACAGAAACTGCATGTGATTCAACTCCATTTAGGACTGGGAAACAAATGCCAGCTCGCCTTACATGAAACACACACTGCTTTTGAGAATAGAGCACTCTTCTATTCTACTGTGTTTCCTATGGGGTCCGAAAAGTGAGCTTGCTCAGAACAAAAGAACTGTGCTTCCTACACACACGGGCCATTTCTAGTTCAACTCTGCTTAGGAAACTGACAAGAAGAGTAGCTCCTCTTCAGTCCGATACACTGTACTTGCTGGGAATGGACCGAGTGCTATTTGCACTATGTATGGCAATGGGAGCACAATAGTGACTTTCCTTACCAGAAAACAACTCTTGCTCGTAGGACCAGAAACTGCATGTGATTCAACTCCATTTAGGACTGGGAAACAAATGCTAGCTCGCCTTACATGAAACACACTCTGCTTTTGAGAAAAGAGCACTCTTCTACTCTACTGTGTTTCCTATGTGGTCCAAACAGTGAGCTTGCTCAGAACAAAAGAACTGTGCTTTCTACACACACGGGCCATATCTAGTTCAACTCTGCTTAGAAAACTGACAAGAACAGTAGCTCCTCTTCAGTCCAATACACTGTTCTTGCTGGGAATAGACGTGAGTGCTATTTGCACTGTTTATGGCAAAGGGAGAAAAATAGTGACTTTCCTTTCCAGAAAACATCCCTTGTTGGTTGGACCAGAAACTGCATGTGATTCAACTCCATTTTGGACTGGGAAACACACGCTAGCTCGCCTTACAAGAAACACACTCTGCTTTTGAGAAAAGAGCACTCTTCTATTCTACTGTATTTCCTATGGGGTCCGAACAGTGAGCTTGCTCAGAACAAAAGAACTGTGTTTCCTACACACACGGGCCATATCTAGTTCAACTCTGGTTAGGAAACTGACAAGAGCAGTAGCTCCTCTTCAGTCCAATACACTGTACTTGCTGGGAACAGACGCGAGTGCTATTTGCACTGTGTATGGCAATGGCAGTGCAATAGTGACTCTTCTTACCATAAAACAACTCTTGCTGGTAGGACAAAAAACTGCATGTGACTCAACTCCATTTAGGACTAGGAAAAAAAACGCTAGCTCGACTTCCCAGAAACACACTCTGCTTTTGAGAAAAGAGCACTCTTGTACTCTACTGTGTTTCCTATAGAGCCAGAAGAGTGAACTTGCTCAGAACATTAGAACTGTGCTTCCTACACACACGGCCATATCTAGTTCAATTCTGCTTAGGAACCTGACAAGAACAGTAGATCCTCTTCTGTACAATACACTGTACTTGCTGGGAACAGACGCCAGTGCTATTTGTCCTGTGTATGGCAATGGCAGCGCAATAGTGACTCTTCTTACCATAAAACAACCCTTGCTCGTAGGACTAGAAACTGCATGTGATTCAACTCCATTTAGGACTGGGAAACAAACGCTAGCTCGACTTCCAAGAAACACACTCTGCTTTTGAGAAAAGAGCACTCTTCTACTCTACTGTGTTTCCTATAGAGCCAGAAGATTGAACTTGCTCAGAACATTAAGACTGTGCTTCCTACACACACGGCCATATCTAGTTCAATTCTGCTTAGGAACCTGACAAGAACAGTAGATCCTCTTCTGTACAATACACTGTACTTGCTGGGAACAGACGCCAGTGCTATTTGTCCTGTGTATGGCAATGGCAGTGCAATAGTGACTCTTCTTACCATAAAACAACTCTTGCTTGTAGGACTAGAAACTGCATGTGATTCATCTCCATTTAGGACTGGGAAACAAACGCTAGCTCGCCTTACAAGAAACACACTCTGCTTTAGGGAAAAGAGCACTCTTCTACTCTATTGTGTTTCCTATAGGGCCAGAACAGTGAGCTTTCTCAGAACAAAAGAACTGTGCTTCCTACACACGGGCCATAACTAGTTCAACTCTGCTTAGAAAACTGACAAGAACAGTAGCTCCTCTTCAGTTCCTTACACTGTACTTGCTGGGAACAGACGCGAGTGCTATTTGCACTGTGTATGGCTTGGGAGCACAATAGTGACTTTCCTTACCAGAAAACAACTCTTGCTCGTAGGACCAGAAACTGCATGTGATTCAACTCCATTTAGTACTGGGAAACAAACGCTAGCCCTCCTTACAAGAAACACACTCTGCTTTTGAGAAAAGAGCACTCTTCTACTCTACTGTGTTTCCTATGGGGTCTGAACAGTGAGCTTGCTCAGAACAAAAGAACTGTGCTTTCTACACACACGGGCCATATCTAGTTCAACTCTGCTTAGGAAACAAACAAGAACAGTAGCTCCTCTTCAGTCCGATACACTGTACTTGCGGGGAACAGACGCGATTGCTATTTGCACTGTGTTTGGCATTGGAGCACAATAGTGACTCGTCTTACCAGAAAACAACTCTTGCTCGTAGGACAAAAAACTGCATGTGACTCAACTCCATTTAGGACTGGGAAACAAACGCTAGCTCGACTTACAAGAAACACACTCTGGTTTTGAGAAAAGAGTACTCTTCTACTCTACTGTGTTTCATATGTGGTCCGAACAGTGAGCTTGCTCAGAACAAAAGAACTGTGCTTCCTACACACACGGCCATATCTAGTTCAATTCTGCTTAGGAACCTGACAAGAACAGTAGATCCTCTATAGTCCAATACACTGTACTTGCTGGGAACTGACGCCAGTGCTATTTGTCCTGTGTATTGCAATGGCAGCGCAATAGTGACTCTTCTTACCAGAAAACAACTCTTGCTTGTAGGACCAGAAACTGCATGTGATTCAACTCCATTTAGGACTGGGAAACAAATGCTGGCTCACCTTACAAGAAACACACTCTGCTTTAGAGAAAAGAGCACTCTTCTAGTCTACTGTGTTTCCTATAGGGCCAGAACAGTGAGCTTGCTCAGAACAAAAGAACTGTGCTTCCTACACACGGGCCATATCTAGTTCAACTCTGCTTAGGAAACTGACAAGAACAGTAGCACCTCTTCAGTCCGATACACTGTACTTGCTGGGAACAGACGCGAGTGCTATTTGCACTGTGTATGGCAATGGGAGCGCAATAGTGACTTTCCTTACCAGAAAACAACTCTTGCTCGTAGGAACAAAAACTGCCTGTGACTCAACTCCATTTATGACTGGGAAACAAACGCTAGCTCGCCTTACAAGAAACACACTCTGCTTTAGAGAAAAGAGCACTCTTCTACTCTACTGTGTTTCCTATAGGGCCAGAACAGTGAGCTTGCTCAGAACAAGAGAACTGTGCTTCCTACACACACGGGCCATATCTCGTTCAACTCTGCTTAGGAAACTGACAAGAACAGTAGCTCCTCTTCAGTCCGATACACTGTACTTGCTGGGAACAGACACGAGTGCTATTTGCACTGTGTATGGCAGTGGGAACACAATAGTGACTTTCCTTACCAGAAAACAACTCTTGCTCGTAGGACCAGAAACTGCATGTGATTCAACTCCATTTAGGACTGGGAAACAAACCCTAGCTCGCCTTACAAGAAACACACTCTGCTTTTAAGAAAAGAGCACTCTTCTACTCTACTGTGTTTCCTATAGGGAAAGAACAGTGAGCTTGCTCAGAACAAAGAACTGTGCTTCCTACACACATGGCCGTATCTAGTTCAATTCTGCTTAGGAACCTGACTAGAACAGTAGATCCTCTTCAGTCCAATACACTGTACTTGCTGCGATCAGACGCCAGTGCTATTTGTCCTGTGTATGGCAATGGCAGCGCAATAGTGACTCTTCTTATGAGAAAAGAACTCTTGCTCGTAGGACCAGAAACTGCATGGGATTCAACTCCATTTAGGACTGGGAAACAAACACTAGCTCGCCTTACAAGAAACACACTCTGCTTTTGAGAAAAGAGCACTCTTCTACTCTACTGTGTTTCCTATGGGGTCCAAACAGTGAGCTTGCTCAGAACAAAAGAACTGTGCTTCCTACACACATCGACCATATCTAGTTCAACTCTGCTTTGGAAACTGACAAGAACAGAAGCTGCTCTTCAGTCCAATATACTGTACTTGCTGGGAACAGACGCGAGTGCTATTTGCACTGTGTATGGCAATGGGAGCACAATAGTGACTTCCTTACCAGAAAACAACTCTTGCTCGTAGGACCAGGAACTGCATGTGATTTAACTCCATTTAGGACTGGGAAACAAACGCTAGCTCGCCTTACAAGAAACACACTCTGCTTTTGAGAAAAGAGCACTCTTCTACTCTACTGTGTTTCCTATGTGGTCCAAACAGTGAACTTGTTCAGAACAAAAAAACTGTGCTTCCTCCACACACGGCCATATCTAGTTCAATTCTGCTTAGGAACCTGACATGAACAGTAGATCCTCTTCAGTCCAATACACTGTTCTTGCTGGGTACAGACAACAGTGCTATTTGTCCTGTGTATGGCAATGGCAGCACAATAGTGACTCTTCTTACGAGAAAAGATCTCTTGCTCGTAGGACCAGAAACTGCATGGGATTCAACTCCATTTAGGACTGGGAAACAAACGCTATCTTGCCTTACAAGATACACACTCTGCTTTTGAGAAAAGAGCACTCTTCTACTCTAAAGTGTTTCCTATAGGGCCAGAACAGTGAGCTTGCTGAGAACAAAAGAACTGTGCTTCCTACACACACGGGCCATATCTAGTTCAACTCTGCTTAGGAAACTAACAAGAACAGTAGCTCCTCTTCAGTCCGATACACTGTAATAGCTGGGAACACACGCGAGTGCTATTTGCACTGTGAATGTCAATGAGAGCGCAATAGTGACTTTCTTACCAGAAAACAACTCTTGCTCGTAGGACTAGAAACTGCATGTGATTCAACTCCATTTAGGACTGGGAAACAAATGCTAGCTCGCCTTACATGAAACACACACTGCTTTTGAGAAAAGAGCACTCTTCTACTCTACTGTGTTTCCTACGGTGTCCGAAAAGTGAGCTTGCTCAGAACAAAAGAACTGTGCTTCCTACACACACGGGCCATATCTAGTTCAACTCTGCTTAGGAAACTGACATGAACAGTAGATCCTCTTCAGTCCAATACACTGTACTTGCTGGGAACAGATGCAAGTGCTTTTTGCACTGTGTATGGCAATGGGAGTGCAATAGTGACTCTTCTTACCAGAAAAAAACTCTTGCTCGTAGGACCAAAAACTGCATGTGTCTCAACTCCATTTAGGACTGGGAAAGAAACGCTACCTCGCCTTACAAGAAAAACACTCTGCTTTTGAGAAAAGAGCACTCTTCTAATATACTGTGTTTCCTACAGGGAAAGAAGAGTGAGCTTGCTCAGAACAAAGAACTGTGCTTCCTACACACATGGCCGTATCTAGTTCAATTCTGCTTAGGAACCTGACAAGAACAGTAGATCCTCTTCAGTCCAATACACTGTACATGCTGGGAACAGACGCCAGTGCTATTTGCCCTGTGTAAAACAATGGGAGCACAATAGTGACTCTTCTTACCAGAAAACAACTCTTGCTCATAGGAACAGAAACTGCATGTGACTCAACTCCATTTAGGACTGGGAAACAAACGCTAGCTCGCCTTACAAGAAACACACTCTGCTTTTGAAAAAAGAGCACTCTTCTACTCTACTGTGTTTAGTATGTGGTCCGAACAGTGAGCTTGCTCAGAACAAAAAAACTGTGCTTCCTCCACACACGGCCATATCTAGTTCAATTCTGCTTAGGAACCTGACATGAACAGTAGATCCTCTTCAGTCCAATACACTGTACTTGCTGGGAACAGACAACAGTGCTATTTGTCCTGTGTATGGCAATGGCAGCACAATAGTGACTCTTCTTACGAGAAAAGAACTCTTGCTCGTAGGACCAGAAACTGCATGTGATTCAACTCCATTTAGGACTGGGAAACAAACGCTCGCTTGCTTTACAAGAAACACACTCTTCTTTTGAGAAAAGAGCACTCTTCTACTCTACTGTGTTTCCTATGGGGTCCAAACAGTGAGCTTGCTCAGAACAAAAGAACTGTGCTTCCTTCACACATCGACCATATCTAGTTCAACTCTGCTTTGGAAACTGACAAGAACAGAAGCTGCTCTTCAGTCCAATACACTGTACTTGCTGGGAACAGACGCGAGTGCTATTTGCACTGTGTATGGCAATGGGAGCACAATAGTGACTTCCTTACCAGCAAACAACTCTTGCTCGTAGGACCAGTAACTGCATGTGATTTAACTCCATTTAGGACTGGGAAACAAACGCTAGCTCGACTTACAAGAAACACACTCTGCTTTTGAGAAAAGAGCACTCTTCTACTCTACTGTGTTTCCTATGTGGTCCGAACAGTGAGCTTGCTCAGAACAAAAAAACTGTGCTTCCTCCACACACGGCCATATCTAGTTCAATTCTGCTTAGGAACCTGACATGAACAGTAGATCCTCTTCAATCCAATACACTGTACTTGCTGGGAACAGACAACAGTGCTATTTGTCCTGTGTATGGCAATGGCAGCACAATAGTGACTCTTCTTACGAGAAAAGATCTCTTGCTCGTAGGACCAGAAACTGCATGGGATTCAACTCCATTTAGGACTGGGAAACAAACGCTAGCTCGCCTTACAAGAAACACACTCTGCTTTTGAGAAAAGAGCACTCTTCTACTCTAAAGTGTTTCCTATAGGGCCAGAACAGTGAGCTTGCTGAGAACAAAAGAACTGTGCTTCCTACACACACGGGCCATATCTATTTCAACTCTGCTTAGGAAACTAACAAGAACAGTAGCTCCTCTTCAGTCCAATACACTGTAATAGCTGGGAACACACGCGAGTGCTATTTGCACTGTGTATGTCAATGAGAGCACAATAGTGACTTTCCTTACCAGAAAACAACTCTTGCTCGTAGGAACAGAAACTGCATGTGATTCAACTCCATTTAGGACTGAGAAACAAATGCTAGCTCGCCTTACATGAAACACACACTGCTTTGGAGAATAGAGCACTCTTCTACTCTACTGTGTTTCCTATGGGGTCCGAAAAGTGAGCTTGCTCAGAACAAAAGAACTGTGCTTCCTACACACACGGGCCATTTCTAGTTCAACTCTGCTTAGGAAACTGACAAGAACAGTAGCTCCTCTTCAGTCCGATACACTGTACTTGCTGGGAATGGACCGAGTGCTATTTGCACTATGTATGGCAATGGGAGCACAATAGTGACTTTCCTTACCAGAAAACAACTCTTGCTCTTAGGACCAGAAACTGCATGTGATTCAACTCCATTTAGGACTGGGAAACAAATGCTAGCTCGCCTTACATGAAACACACTCTGCTTTTGAGAAAAGAGCACTCTTCTACTCTACTGTGTTTCCTATGGGGTCCAAACAGTGAGCTTGCTCAGAACAAAAGAACTGTGCTTTCTACACACACGGGCCATATCTAGTTCAACTCTGCTTAGAAAACTGACAAGAACAGTAGCTCCTCTTCAGTCCAATACACTGTTCTTGCTGGGAATAGACGTGAGTGCTATTTGCACTGTTTATGGCAAAGAGAGAAAAATAGTGACTTTCCTTTCCAGAAAACATCCCTTGTTGGTTGGACCAGAAACTGCATGTGATTCAACTCCATTTTGGACTGGGAAACACACGCTAGCTCGCCTTACAAGAAACACATTCTGCTTTTGAGAAAAGAGCACTCTTCTATTCTACTGTATTTCCTATGGGGTCCGAACAGTGAGCTTGCTCAGAACAAAAGAACTGTGTTTCCTACACACACGGGCCATATCTAGTTCAACTCTGGTTAGGAAACTGACAAGAGCAGTAGCTCCTCTTCAGTCCAATACACTGTACTTGCTGGGAACAGACGCGAGTGCTATTTGCACTGTGTATGGCAATGGCAGTGCAATAGTGACTCTTCTTACCATAAAACAACTCTTGCTGGTAGGACAAAAAACTGCATGTGACTCAACTCCATTTAGGACTAGGAAACAAACGCTAGCTCGACTTCCAAGAAACACCCTCTGCTTTTGAGAAAAGAGCACTCTTCTACTCTACTGTGTTTCCTATAGAGCCAGAAGAGTGAACTTGCTCAGAACATTAGAACTGTGCTTCCTACACACACGGCCATATCTAGTTCAATTCTGCTTAGGAACCTGACAAGAACAGTAGATCCTCTTCTGTACAATACACTGTACTTGCTGGGAACAGACGCCAGTGCTATTTGTCCTGTGTATGGCAATGGCAGCGCAATAGTGACTCTTCTTACCATAAAACAACCCTTGCTTGTAGGACTAGAAACTGCATGTGATTCAACTCCATTTAGGACTGGGAAACAAACGCTAGCTTGACTTCCAAGAAACACACTCTGCTTTTGAGAAAAGAGCACTCTTCTACTCTACTGTGTTTCCTATAGAGCCAGAAGATTGAACTTGCTCAGAACATTAAGACTGTGCTTCCTACACACACGGCCATATCTAGTTCAATTCTGCTTAGGAACCTGACAAGAACAGTAGATCCTCTTCTGTACAATACACAATACTTGCTGGGAACAGACGCCAGTGCTATTTGTCCTGTGTATGGCAATGGCAGTGCAATAGTGACTCTTCTTACCATAAAACAACTCTTGCTCGTAGGACTAGAAACTGCATGTGATTCATCTCCATTTAGGACTGGGAAACAAACGCTAGCTCGCCTTACAAGAAACACACTCTGCTTTAGGGAAAAGAGCACTCTTCTACTCTATTGTGTTTCCTATAGGGCCAGAACAGTGAGCTTTCTCAGAACAAAAGAACTGTGCTTCCTACACACGGGCCATAACTAGTTCAACTCAGCTTAGAAAACTGACAAGAACAGTAGCTCCTCTTCAGTCCTTACACTGTACTTGCTGGGAACAGACGCGAGTGCTATTTGCACTGTGTATGGCTTGGGAGCGCAATAGTGACTTTACTTACCAGAAAACAACTCTTGCTCGTAGGACCAGAAACTGCATGTGATTCAACTCCATTTAGTACTGGGAAACAAACGCTAGCCCTCCTTACAAGAAACACACTCTGCTTTTGAGAAAAGAGCACTCTTCTACTCTACTGTGTTTCCTATGGGGTCTGAACAGTGAGCTTGCTCAGAACAAAAGAACTGTGCTTCCTACACACACGGCCATATCTAGTTCAATTCTGCTTAGGAACCTGACAAGAACAGTAGATCCTCTATAGTCCAATACACTGTACTTGCAGGGAAAAGACGCGAGTGCTATTTGCACTGTGTATGGCAATTGGAGCACAATAGTGACTTGTCTTACCAGAAAACAACTCTTGCTCGTAGGACAAAAAACTGCATGTGACTCAAATCCATTTAGGACTAGGAAACAAACGCTAGCTCGACTTCCAAGAAACACACTCTGCTTTTGAGAAAAGAGCACTCTTCTACTCTACTGTGTAACCTATAGAGCCAGAAGATTGAACTTGCTCAGAACATTAGAACTGTGCTTCCTACACACACGGCAATATCTACTTGAATTCTGCTTAGGAACCTTACAAGAACAGTAGATCCTCTTCTGTACAATACACTGAACTTGCTGGGAACAGACGCCAGTGCTATTTGTCCTGTGTATGGCAATGGCAGTGCAATAGTGACTCTTCTTACCATAAAACAACTCTTGCTCGTAGGACTAGAAACTGCATGAGATTCAACTCCATTTAGGACTGGGAAACAAACGCTAGCTCGCCATACAAGAAACACACTCTGCTTTAGGGAAAGGAGCACTCTTCTACTCTATTGTGTTTCCTATAGGGCCAGAACAGTGAGCTTTCTCAGAACAAAAGAACTGTACTTCCTACACACGGGCCATAACTAGTTCAATTCTGCTTAGGAAACTGACAAGAACAGTAGCTCCTCTTCAGTCCGATACACTGTACTTGCTGGGAACAGACGCGAGTGCTATTTGCACTGTGTATGTCAATGGGAGCGCAATAGTGACTTTCCTTACCAGAAAACAACTCTTGCTCGTAAGACCAGAAACTGCATGTGATTCAACTCCATTTAGACTGGGAAACAAATGCTAGCTCGCCTTACAAGAAACACACTCTGCTTTAGAGAAAAGATCACTCTTCTACTCTACTGTGTTTCCTATGGGGTCTGAACAGTGAGCTTGCTCAGAACAAAAGAACTGTGCTTTCTACACACACGGGCCATATCTAGTTCAACTCTGCTTAGGAAACAAACAAGAACAGTAGCTCCTCTTCAGTCCGATACACTGTACTTGCAGGGAACAGACTCGAGTGCTATTTGCACTGTGTTTGGCATTGGAGCACAATAGTGACTCGTCTTACCAGAAAACAACTCTTGCTCGTAGGACCAAAAACTGCATGTGATTCAACTCCATTTAGGACTGGGAAACAAACGCTAGCTCGACTTACAAGAAACACACTCTGCTTTTGAGAAAAGTCCACTCTTCTACTCTAATGTGTTTCCTATGGGGTCAGAACAGTGAGCTTGCTCAGAACAAAAGAACTGTGCTTCCTACACACACGGCCATATCTAGTTCACTTCTGCTTAGGAACCTGACAAGAACAGTAGATCCTCTTCAGTCCAATACACTGTACTTGCTGGGAAAAGACGCCAGTGCTATTTGTCCTGTGTATGGCAATGGCAGCGCAATAGTGACTCTTCTTACCAGAAAACAACTGTTGCTTGTAGGACCAGGAACTGCATGTGATTCAACTCCATTTAGGCCTGGGAAACAAAACCTAGCTCACCTTACAAGAAACACACTCTGCTTTAGAGAAAAGAGCACTCTTCTACTCTACTGTGTTTCCTATAGGGCCAGAACAGTGAGCTTGCTTAGAACAAAAGAAATGTACTTCCTTCACACACGGGCCATATCTAGTTCAACTCTGCTTAGGAAACTGACAAGAACAGTAGCTCCTCTTCAGTCCAATACACTGTACTTGCTGGGAACAGACGCGAGTGCTATTTGCACTGTGTATGTCAATGGGAGCGCAATAGTGACTTTCCTTACCAGAAAACAACTCTTGCTCATAAGACCAGAAACTGCATGAGATTCAACTCCATTTAGGACTGGGAAACAAATGCTAGCTTGCCTTACATGAAACACACTCTGCTTTTGAGAAAAGAGCACTCTTCTACTCTACTGTGTTTCCTACGGGGTCCGAACAGTGAGCTTGCTCAGAAAAAAAGAACTGTGCTTCCTACACATACGGCCATATCTAGTTCAACTCTGCTTTGGAAACTGACAAGAACAATATCTCCTCTTCCTTCCAATACACTGTACTTGCAGGGAACAGACGCGAGTGCTATTTGCACTGTGTATGGCAATTGGAGCACAATAGTGACTTGTCTTACCAGAAAACAACTCTTGCTCGTAGGACAAAAAACTGCATGTGACTCAACTCCCTTTAGGACTAGGAAACAAACACTAGCTTGACTTCCAAGAAACACAGTCTGCTTTTGAGAAAAGAGCACTCTTCTACTCTACTGTGTTTCCTATAGAGCCAGAAGAGTGAACTTGCTCAGAACATTAGAACTGTGCTTCCTATACACACGGCCATATCTAGTTCAATTCTGCTTAGGAACCTGACAAGAACAGTAGATCCTCTTCTGTACAATACACTGTACTTGCTGGGAACAGATGCCAGTGCTATTTGTCCTGTGTATGGTAATGGCAGCGCAATAGTGACTCTTCTTACCATAAAACAACACTTGCTTGTAGGACTAGAAACTGCATGTGATTCAACTCAATTTAGTACTGGGAAACAAAAGCTAGCTCGACTTACAAGAAACACACTCTGCTTTAGGGAAAAGAGCACTCTTCTACTCTATTGTGTTTCCTATAGGGCCAGAACAGTGAGCTTGCTCAGAACAAAAGAACTGTGCTTCCTACACACGGGCCATAACTAGTTCAACTCTGCTTAGGAAACTGACAAGAACAGTAGCTCCTCTTCAGTCCGATACACTGTACTTGCGGGGAACAGACGCGAGTGCTATTTGCACTGTGTATGGCATTGGAGCACAATAGTGACTCGTCTTACCAAAAAACAACTCTTGCTCATAGGACAAAAAACTGCATGTGACTCAACTCCATTGAGGACTGGGAAACAAACGCTAGCTCAACTTACAAGAAACACACTCTGCTTTTGAGAAAAGAGCACTCTTCTACTCTACTGTGTTTCCTATGGGGTCCTAACAGTGAGCTTGCTCAGAACAAAAGAACTGTGCTTCCTACACACACACGGCCATATCTAGTTCACTTCTGCTTAGGAACCTGACAAGAACAGTAGATCCTCTTCAGTCCCAATACACTGTACTTGCTGGGAACCAGACGCCAGTGCTATTTGTCCAGTGTATGGCAATGGCAGCGCAATAGTGACTCTTCTTACCAGAAAACAACTCTTGCTTGTAGGACCAGAAACTGCATGTGATTCAACTCCATTTAGGACTGGGAAACAAAAGCTAGCTCACCTTACAAGAAACACACTCTGCTTTAGAGAAAAGAGCACTCTTCTACTCTACTGTGTTTCCTATAGGGCCAGAACAGTGAGCTTGCTCAGAAGAAAAGAACTGTGCTTCCTACACACGGGCCATATCTAGTTCAACTCTGATTAGTAAACTGACAAGAACAGTAGCTCCTCTTCAGTCCGATACACTGTACTTGCTGGGAACAGACGCGAGTGCTATTTGCACTGTGTATGTCAATGGGAGCGCAATAGTGACTTTCCTTACCAGAAAACAACTCTTGCTCGTAAGACCAGAAACTGCATGAGATTCAACTCCATTTAGGACTGGGAAACAAATGCTAGCTCGCCTTACATGAAACACACTCTGCTTTTGAGAAAAGAGCACTCTTCTACTCTATTGTGTTTCCTATAGGGGCCAGAACAGTGAGCTTGCTCAGAACAAAAGGACTGTGCTTCCCTACACACAGGGCCATATCTAGTACAACTCTGCTTAGGAAACTGACAAGAACAGTAGCACCTCTTCAGTCCGATACACTGTACTTGCTGGGAAAAGACGCGAGTGCTATTTGCACTGTGTATGGCAATGGGAGCGCAATAGTGACTTTCCTTACCAGAAAACAACTCTTGCTCGTAAGACCAGAAACTGCATGAGATTCAACTCCATTTAGGACTGGGAAACAAAAGCTAGCTCACCTTACAAGAAACACACTCTGCTTTAGAGAAATGAGCACTCTTCTACTCTACTGTGTTTCCAATAGGGCCAGAACAGTGAGCTTGTTCAGAAGATAAGAACTGTGCTTCCTACACACACGGGCCATATCTAGTTCAACTCTGCTTAGGAAACTGACAAGAACAGTAGCTCCTCTTCAGTCCGATACACTGTACTTGCTGGGAATAGACGCGAGAGCTATTTGCACTATGTATGGCAAGGGGAGCACAATAGTGACTTTCCTTACCAGAAAACAACTCTTGCTCTTAGGACCAGAAACTGCATGTGACTCAACTCCACTTAGGACTAGGAAACAAACGCTAGCTCGACTTCCAAGAAACACACTCTGCTTTTGAGAAAAGAGCACTCTTCTACTCTACTGTGTTTCCTATAGAGCCAGAAGATTGAACTTGCTCAGAACATTAGAACTGTGCTTCCTACACACACGGCCATATCTAGTTCAATTCTGCTTAGGAACCTGACAAGAACAGTAGATCCTCTTCTGTACAGTACACTGTACTTGCTGGGAACAGACGCCAGTGCTATTTGTCCTGAGTATGGCAATGGCATTGCAATAGTGACTCTTCTTACCATAAAACAACTCTTGCTCGTAGGACTAGAAACTGCATGTGATTCAACTCCATTTAGTACTGAGAAACAAACGCTAGCTCGCCTTACAAGAAACACACTCTGCTTTAGGGAAAAGAGCACTCTTCTACTCTATTGTGTTTCCTATAGGGCCAGAACAGTGAGCTTTCTCAGAACAAAAGAACTGTGCTTCCTACACACGGGCCATAACTAGTTCAACTCTGCTTAGGAAACTGACAAGAACAGTAGCTCCTCTTCAGTCCGATACACTGTACTTGCTGGGAACAGACGCGAGTGCAATTTGCACTGTGTATGGCAATGGGAGCGCAATAGTGACTTTCCTTACCAGAAAACAACTCTTGCTCGTAAGACCAGAAACTGCATGTGATTCAACTCCATTTAGGACTGGGGAAACAAATGCTAGCTCGCCTTACAAGAAACACACTCTGCTTTTGAGAAAAGAGCACTCTTCTACTCTACTGTGTTTCCTAGGGTTCCGAACAGTGAGCTTGCTCAGAACAAAAGAACTGTGCTTTCTACACACACGGGGCCACATCTAGTTCAACTCTGCTTAGGAAACAAACAAGAACAGTAGCTCCTCTTCAGTCCCATACACTGTACTTGCGGGGAACAGACGCGAGTGCTATTTGCACTGTGTATGGCATTGGAGCACAATAGTCACTCGTTTTACCAGAAAACAACTCTTGCTCGTAGGACAAAAAACTGCATGTGACTCAACTCCATTTAGGACTGGGAAACAAACGCGAGCTCGACTTACAAGAAAACACACTCTGCTTTTGAGAAAAGAGCACTCTTCTACTCTACTGTGTTTCCTATGGGGTCCGAACAGTGAGCTTGCTCAGAACAAAAAACAGTGCTTCCTACACACACGGTCATATCTAGTTCAACTCTGCTTAGGAAACAAACAAGAACAGTAGCTCCCCTTCAGTCCCATACACTGTACTTGCGGGGAACAGACGCGAGTGCTATTTGCACTGTGTATGGCATTGGAGCACAATAGTCACTCGTTTTACCAGAAAACAACTCTTGCTCCTAGGACAAAAAACTGCATGTGACTCAACTCCATTTAGGACTGGGAAACAAACGCGAGCTCGACTTACAAGAAACACACTCTGCTTTTGAGAAAAGAGCACTCTTCTACTCTACTGTGTTTCCTATGGGGTCCGAACAGTGAGCTTGCTCAGAACAAAAAACAGTGCTTCCTACACACACGGTCATATCTAGTTCACTTCTGCTTAGGAACCTGACAAGAACAGTAGATCCTCTTCAGTCCAATACACTGTACTTGCTGGGAAAAAACGCCAGTGCTATTTGTCCTGTGTATGGCAATGGCAGCGCAATAGTGACTCTTCTTACCAGAAAACAACTGTTGCTTGTAGGACCAGGAACTGCATGTGATTCAACTCCATTTAGGACTGGGAAACAAAAGCTAGCTCACCTTACAAGAAAAACACTCTGCTTTAGAGAAAAGAGCACTCTTCTACTCTACTGTGTTTCCTATAGGGCCAGAACAGTGAGCTTGCTCAGAACAAAAGAACTGTACTTCCTACACACGGGCCATATCTAGTTCAACTCTGCTTAGGAAACTGACAAGAACAGTAGATCCTCTTCAGTCCGATACACTGTACTTGCTGGGAACAGACGCGAGTGCTATTTGCACTGTGTATGTCAATGGGAGCGCAATAGTGACTTTCCTTACCAGAAAACAACTCTTGATCGTAAGACCAGAAACTGCATGAGATTCAACTCCTTTTAGGACTGGGAAACAAATGCTAGCTCGCCTTACATGAAACACACTCTGCTTTTGTGAAAAGAGCACTCTTCTACTCTACTGTGTTTCCTATGGGGTCCGAACAGTGAGCTTGCTCAGAACAAAAGAACTGTGCTTCCTACACATACGGCCATATCTAGTTCAACTCTGCTTTGGAAACTGACAAGAACAATAGCTACTCTTCCTTCCAATACACTGTACTTGCAGGGAACAGACGCGAGTGCTATTTGCACTGTGTATGGCAATTGGAACACAATAGTGACTTGTCTTACCAGAAAACAACTCTTGCTCGTAGGACAAAAAACTGCATGTGACTCAACTCCATTTAGGACTAGGAAACAAACGCTAGCTCGACTTCCAAGAAACACACTCTGCTTTTGAGAAAAGAGCACTCTTCTACTCTACTGTGTGTCCTATAGAGCCAGAAGAGTGAACTTGCTCAGAACATTAGAACTGTGCTTCCTACACACACGGCCATATCAAGTTCAATTCTGATTAGGAACCTGACAAGAACAGTAGATCCTCTTCTGTACAATACACTGTACTTGCTGGGAACAGACGCCAGTGCTATTTGTCCTGTGTATGGTAATGGCAGCGCAATAGTGACTCTTCTTACCATAAAACAACCCTTGCTCGTAGGACTAGAAACTGCATGTGATTCAACTCCATTTAGGACTGGGAAACAAACGCTAGCACGACTTACAAGAAACACACTCTGCTTTAGGGAAAAGAGCACTCTTCTACTCTATTGTGTTTCCTATAGGGCCAGAACAGTGAGCTTGCTCAGAATAAAAGAACTGTGCTTCCTACACACGGGCTATAACTAGTTCAACTCTGCTTAGGAAACTGACAAGAACAGTAGCTCCTCTTCAGTCCGATACACTGTACTTGCTGGGAAAAGACGCGAGTGCTATTTGCACTGTGTATGGCAATGGAAGCGCAATAGTGACTTACCTTACCAGAATACAACTCTTGCTCGTAGGACCAGAAACTGCAAGTGATTCAACTCCATTTAGGACTGGAAAACAAATGCTAGCTCGCCTTCCAAGAAACACACTCTGCTTTTGAGAAAAGAGAACTCTTCTACTCTACTGTGTTTCCTATGGGGTCTGAACAGTGAGCTTGCTCAGAACAAAAGAACTGTGCTTTCTACACACACGGGCCATATCTAGTTCATCTCTGCTTAGGAAACAAACAAGAACAGTAGCTCCTCTTCAGTCCGATACACTGTACTTGCGGGGAACAGACGCGAGTGCTATTTGCACTGTGTATGGCATTGGAGCACAATAGTGACTCGTCTTACCAGAAAACAACTCTTGCTCATAGGACAAAAAACTGCATGTGACTCAACTCCATTGAGGACTGGGAAACAAACGCTAGCTCAACTTACAAGAAACACACTCTGCTTTTGAGAAAAGAGCACTCTTCTACTCTACTGTGTTTCCTATGGGGTCCTAACAGTGAGCTTGCTCAGAACAAAAGAACTGTGCTTCCTACACACACGGCCATATCTAGTTCACTTCTGCTTAGGAACCTGACAAGAACAGTAGATCCTCTTCAGTCCAATACACTGTACTTGCTGGGAACAGACGCCAGTGCTATTTGTCCAGTGTATGGCAATGGCAGCGCAATAGTGACTCTTCTTACCAGAAAACAACTCTTGCTTGTAGGACCAGAAACTGCATGTGATTCAACTCCATTTAGGACTGGGAAACAAAAGCTAGCTCACCTTACAAGAAACACACTCTGCTTTAGAGAAAAGAGCACTCTTCTACTCTACTGTGTTTCCTATAGGGCCAGAACAGTGAGCTTGCTCAGAAGAAAAGAACTGTGCTTCCTACACACGGGCCATATCTAGTTCAACTCTGCTTAGTAAACTGACAAGAACAGTAGCTCCTCTTCAGTCCGATACACTGTACTTGCTGGGAACAGACGCGAGTGCTATTTGCACTGTGTATGTCAATGGGAGCGCAATAGTGACTTTCCTTACCAGAAAACAACTCTTGCTCGTAAGACCAGAAACTGCATGAGATTCAACTCCATTTAGGACTGGGAAACAAATGCTAGCTCGCCTTACATGAAACACACTCTGCTTTTGAGAAAAGAGCACTCTTCTACTCTATTGTGTTTCCTATAGGGCCAGAACAGTGAGCTTGCTCAGAACAAAAGGACTGTGCTTCCTACACACAGGGCCATATCTAGTACAACTCTGCTTAGGAAACTGACAAGAACAGTAGCACCTCTTCAGTCCGATACACTGTACTTGCTGGGAAAAGACGCGAGTGCTATTTGCACTGTGTATGGCAATGGGAGCGCAATAGTGACTTTCCTTACCAGAAAACAACTCTTGCTCGTAAGACCAGAAACTGCATGAGATTCAACTCCATTTAGGACTGGGAAACAAAAGCTAGCTCACCTTACAAGAAACACACTCTGCTTTAGAGAAAAGAGCACTCTTCTACTCTACTGTGTTTCCAATAGGGCCAGTACAGTGAGCTTGTTCAGAAGATAAGAACTGTGCTTCCTACACACACGGGCCATATCTAGTTCAACTCTGCTTAGGAAACTGACAAGAACAGTAGCTCCTCTTCAGTCCGATACACTGTACTTGCTGGGAATAGACGCGAGAGCTATTTGCACTATGTATGGCAATGGGAGCACAATAGTGACTTTCCTTACCAGAAAACAACTCTTGCTCTTAGGACCAGAAACTGCATGTGACTCAACTCCACTTAGGACTAGGAAACAAACGCTAGCTCGACTTCCAAGAAACACACTCTGCTTTTGAGAAAAGAGCACTCTTCTACTCTACTGTGTTTCCTATAGAGCCAGAAGATTGAACTTGCTCAGAACATTAGAACTGTGCTTCCTACACACACGGCCATATCTAGTTCAATTCTGCTTAGGAACCTGACAAGAACAGTAGATCCTCTTCTGTACAGTACACTGTACTTGCTGGGAACAGACGCCAGTGCTATTTGTCCTGAGTATGGCAATGGCAGTGCAATAGTGACTCTTCTCACCATAAAACAACTCTTGCTCGTAGGACTAGAAACTGCATGTGATTCAACTCCATTTAGTACTGAGAAACAAACGCTAGCTCGCCTTACAAGAAACACACTCTGCTTTAGGGAAAAGAGCACTCTTCTACTCTATTGTGTTTCCTATAGGGCCAGAACAGTGAGCTTTCTCAGAACAAAAGAACTGTGCTTCCTACACACGGGCCATAACTAGTTCAACTCTGCTTAGGAAACTGACAAGAACAGTAGCTCCTCTTCAGTCCGATACACTGTACTTGCTGGGAACAGACGCGAGTGCAATTTGCACTGTGTATGGCAATGGGAGCGCAATAGTGACTTTCCTTACCAGAAAACAACTCTTGCTCGTAAGACCAGAAACTGCATGTGATTCAACTCCATTTAGGACTGGGAAACAAATGCTAGCTCGCCTTACAAGAAACACACTCTGCTTTTGAGAAAAGAGCACTCTTCTACTCTACTGTGTTTCCTATGTGGTCTGAACAGTGAGCTTGCTCAGAACAAAAGAACTGTGCTTTCTACACACACGGGCCATATCTAGTTCAACTCTGCTTAGGAAACAAACAAGAACAGTAGCTCCTCTTCAGTCCGATACACTGTACTTGCGGGGAAAAGACGCGAGTGCTATTTGCACTGTGTATGGCAATGGAAGCGCAATAGTGACTTACCTTACCAGAAAACAACTCTTGCTCATAGGACCAGAAACTCCATGTGATTCAACTCCATTTAGGACTGGGAAACAAATGCTAGCTCGCCTTCCAAGAAACACACTCGGCTTTTGAGAAAAGAGCACTCTTCTACTCTACTGTGTTTCCTATGGGGTCCAAACAGTGAGCTTGCTCAGAACAAAAGAACTGTGCTTTATACACACACGGGCCATATCTAGTTCAACTCTGCTTAGGAAACAAACAAGAACAGTAGCTCCTCTTCCGTCCGATACACTGTACTTGCGGGGAACAGACGCGAGTGCTATTTGCACTGTGTATGGCATTGGAGCACAATAGTGACTCGTCTTACGAGAAAAAAACTCTTGCTCGTAGGACAAAAAACTGCATGTGACTCAACTCCATTGTGGACTGGGAAACAAACGCTAGCTCGACTTACAAGAAACACACTCTGCTTTTGAGAAAAGAGCACTCTTCTACTCTACTGTGTTTCCTATGGGGTCCGAACAGTGAGCTTGCTCAGAACAAAAGAACTGTGCTTCCTACACACACGGCCATATCTAGTTCAATTCTGCTTAGGAACCTGACAAAACAGTAGCTCCTCTTCAGTCCAATACACTGTACTTGCTGGGAACAGACGCCAGTGCTATTTGTCCTGTGTATGGCAATGGCAGCGCAATAGTGACTCTTCTTACCAGAAAACAACTCTTGCTTGTAGGACCAGAAACTGCATGTGATTCAACTCCATTTAGGACTGGGAAACAAAAGCTAGCTCACCTTACAAGAAACACACTCTGCTTTAGAGAAAAGAGCACTCTTCTACTCTACTGTGTTTCCTATAGGGCCAGAACAGTGAGCTTGCTCAGAACAAAAGAACTGTGCTTCCTACACACGGGCCATATCTAGTTCAACTCTGCTTAGGAAACTGACAATAACAGTAGCTCCTCTTCAGTCCGATTCACTGTACTTGCTGGGAACAGACGCGAGTGCTATTTGCACTGTGTATGTCAATGGGAGCGCAATAGTGACTTTCCTTACCAGAAAACAACTCTTGCTCGTAAGACCCGAAACTGCATGAGATTCAACTCCATTTAGAACTGGGAAACAAATGCTAGCTCGCCTTACATGAAACACACTCTGCTTTTGAGAAAAGAGCACTCTTCTACTCTACTGTGTTTCCTATGGGGTCCGAACAGTGAGCTTGCTAAGAACAAAAGAACTGTGCTTCATACACACATGGGCCATATCTAGTTCAACTCTGCTTAGGAAACTGACAAGAACAATAGCTCCTCTTCCTTCCAATACACTGTACTTGCTGGGAACAGACGCGAGTGCTATTTGCACTGTGTATGGCAATTGGAGCACAATAGTGACTTGTCTTACCAGAAAACAACTCTTGTTCGTAGGACAAAAAACTGCATGTGACTCAACTCCATTTAGGACTAGGAAACAAAGGCTAGCTCGCCTTACAAGAAACACACTCTGCTGCAGAGAAAAGAGCACTCTTCTACTCTACTGTGTTTCCTATAGGGCCAGAACAGTGAGCTTGCTCAGAACATAAGAACTGTGCTTCCTACACACGGTCCATATCTAGTTGAACTCTGCTTAGGAAACTGACAAGAACAGTAGCTCCTATTCAGTCCAATACACTGTACTTGCTGGGAAAAGATGCGAGTGCTATTTGCCTTGGGTAGGGCAATGGGAGCGCAATAGTGACTTTCCTTACCAGAAAACAGCTCTTTTTCGTAGGACCAGAAACTGCATGTGATTCAACTCCATTTAGGACTAGGAAACAAACGCTAGCTCGCCTTACAAAAACACACTCTGCTTTTGAGAAAAGAGCACTCTTCTACTCTACTGTGTTTCCAATAGGGCCAGAACAGTGAGCTTGTTCAGAAGATAAGAACTGTGCTTCCTACACACACGGGCCATATCTAGTTCAACTCTGCTTAGGAAACTGACAAGAACAGTAGCTCCTCTTCAGTCCGATACACTGTACTTGCTGGGAATAGACGCGAGAGCTATTTGCACTATGTATGGCAAGGGGAGCGCAATAGTGACTTTCCTTACCAGAAAACAACTCTTGCTCTTAGGACCAGAAACTGCATGAGATTCAACTCCATTTAGAACTGGGAAACAAATGCTAGCTCGCCTTACATGAAACACACTCTGCTTTTGAGAAAAGAGCACTCTTCTACTCTACTGTGTTTCCTATGGGGTCCGAACAGTGAGCTTGCTCAGAACAAAAGTACTGTGCCTCCTACACACACGGGCCATATCTAGTTCAACTCTGCTTAGGAAGCAAACAAGAACAGTAGCTCCTCTTCAGTCCAATACACTGTACTTGCGGGGAACAGACGCGAGTGCTATTTGCACTGTGTATGGCAATTGGAGCACAATAGTGACTTCTCTTACGAGAAAACAACTCTTGCTTGTAGGACAAAAAACTGCATGTGACTCAACTCCATTTAGGACTGGGAAACAAACGCTAGCTCGCCTTACAAGAAACACACTCTGCTTTTGAGAAAAGAGCACTCTTCTACTCTACTGTGTTTCCTATGTGTTCCGAAAAGTGAGCTTGCTCAGAACAAAAAAACTGTGCTTCCTACACACAAGGCCATATCTAGTTCAAGTCTGCTTAGGAAACTGACAAGAACAGTAGCTCCTCTTCAGTCCGATACACTCTACTTGCTGGGAACAGACGCGAGTGCTATTTGCACTGTGTAAGGCAATTGGAGCACAATAGTGACTCGTCTTACCAGAAAAAAACTCTTGCTCGTAGGACAAAAAACTGCATGTGACTCAACTCCATTTAGGACTGGGAAACAAACTCTAGCTCGCTTTACAAGAAACACACTCTACTTTTGAGAAAAGAGCACTCTTCTACTCTACTGTGTTTCCTATAGGGCTTGAACAGTGAGATTGCTCAGAACAAAAGAACTGTGCTTCCTACACATGAGCCATAACTAGTTCAACTCTGCTTAGGAAACTGACAAGAACAGTAGCTCCTCTTCAATCCAATACACTTTACTTGCGGGGAACAGACGCGAGTGCTATTTGCACTGTGTATGGCAATTTAGCACAATAGTGACTCGTCTTAACAGAAAGCAACTCTTTCTCGTAGGACAAAAAACTGCAAGTGACTCAACTCCATTTAGGACTGGGAAACAAACGCTAGCTCGCCTTACAAGAAACACACTCTGCTTTAGAGCAAAGAGCACTCTTCTACTCTACTGTGTTTCCTCTGGGGCCAGAACAGTGAGCTTGCTCCGAACATAAGAACTGTGCTTCCTACACACACGGGCCATATCTAGTTCAACTCTGCTTAGAAAACGGACAAGAACAGTAGCTCCTCTTCAGTCCAATACACTGTACTTGCGGGGAACAGACGCCAGTGATATTTGCATTGTGTATGGCAATTGGAGCACAATAGTGACTTGTCTTACGAGAAAACAAATCTTGCTCGTAGGACAAAAAACTGCATGTGACTCAACTCCATTTAGGACTGGGAAACAAACGCTAGCTCAACTTCCAAGAAACACACTCTGCTTTTGAGAAAAGAGCACTCTTCTACTCTACTGTGTTTCCTAGGTGTTCCGAAAAGTGAGCTTGCTCAGAACAAAAAAACTGTGCTTCCTACACACACGGCCATATCTAGTTCAAGTCTGCTTAGGAACCTGACAAGAATAGTAGATCCTCTTCAGTCCAATACACTGTACTTGCTGGGAAGAGACGCCAGTGCTATTTGTCCTGTGTATCGCAATGGCACCGCAATAGTTACTCTTCTTACCAGAAAACAACTCTTGCTCGTAGGACCAGAAAATGCATGGGATTCAACTCCATTTAGGACTGGGAAATAAACTCTAGCTCGCTTTACAAGAAACACACTCTGCTTTTGAGAAAAGAGCACTCTTCTACTCTACTGTATTTCCTATAGGGCCAGAACAGTGAGGTTGCTCAGAAAAAAAGAACTGTACTTCCTACACACACGGGCCATATCTAGTTCAACTGTGCTTAGGAAACTGAGAAGAACAGTAGCTCCTCTTCGGTCCAATACAATGTACTTGCTGGGAACAGACGGGAGGGCTATTTGCACTGTGTATGGCAATGGGAGCGCAATTGTGATTTCCTTACCAGAAAACAACTCTTGCTCGTAGGACCAGAAACTGCATGTGATTCCACTCCATTTAGGACTGGGAAACAAACGCTAGCTCGCCTTACAAGAAACACACTCTGCTTTAGAGAAAAGAGCACTCTTCTACTCTACAGTTTTTCCTATGTGGTCCAAACAGTGAGCTTGTTCAGAACAAAAGAACTGTGATTCCTACACACGAACCATAACTAGTTCAACTCTGTTTGGAAACTGACAAGAACAGTAGCTCCTATTCAGTCCAATACACTGTACTTGCTGGGAAAAGACGCGAGTGCTATTTGCCTTGTGTAGGGCAATGGGAGCGCAATAGTGACTTTCCTTACCAGAAAACAGCACTTTTTCGTAGGACCAGAAACTGCATTTGATTCAACTCCATTTAGGACTAGGAAACAAACGCTAGCTCGCCTTACAAAAACACACTCTGCTTTTGAGAAAAGAGCACTCTTCTACTCTACTGTGTTTCCTATAGGGCCAGAACAGTGAGCTTGCTCAAAACAAAAGAACTGTGCTTCCTACATACGGCCATAACTAGTTCAACTCTGCTTAGGAAACTGACAAGAACAGTAGCTCCTCTTCAGTCCGATACACTGTACTTGCAGGGAACAGACGCGAGTGCTATTTGCACTGTGTATGGCAATGGGAGCGCAATAGTGACTTTTCTTACCAGAAAACAACTCTTACTCGTAGGACCAGAAACTGCATGTGATTCAACTCCATTTAGGACTGGGGAACAAGTGCTAGCTCGCCTTACATGAAACACACTCTGCTTTTGAGAAAAGAGCACTCTTCTACTCTACTGTGTTTCCTATGGGGTCCGAACAGTGAGCTTGCTCAGAACAAAAGTACTGTGCCTCCTACACACACGGGCC
This sequence comes from Peromyscus eremicus, assembly GCF_949786415.1. Lineage (NCBI taxonomy): Eukaryota > Metazoa > Chordata > Mammalia > Rodentia > Cricetidae > Peromyscus > Peromyscus eremicus. The sequence goes on along the minus strand of NW_026736760.1, from coordinate 3,142 downwards.
ATATCTAGTTCAACTCTGCTTAGGAAGCAAACAAGAACAGTAGCTCCTCTTCAGTCCAATACACTGTACTTGCGGGGAACAGACGCGAGTGCTATTTGCACTGTGTATGGCAATTGGAGCACAATAGTGACTTCTCTTACGAGAAAACAACTCTTGCTTGTAGGACAAAAAACTGCATGTGACTCAACTCCATTTAGGACTGGGAAACAAACGCTAGCTCGCCTTACAAGAAACACACTCTGCTTTTGAGAAAAGAGCACTCTTCTACTCTACTGTGTTTCCTATGTGTTCCGAAAAGTGAGCTTGCTCAGAACAAAAAAACTGTGCTTCCTACACAAAAGGCCATATCTAGTTCAAGTCTGCTTAGGAAAGTGACAAGAACAGTAGCTCTTCTTCAGTCCGATACACTCTACTTGCTGGGAACAGACGCGAGTGCTATTTGCACTGTGTAAGGCAATTGGAGCACAATAGTGACTCGTCTTACCAGAAAAAAACTCTTGCTCGTAGGACAAAAAACTGCATGTGACTCAACTCCATTTAGGACTGGGAAACAAACTCTAGCTCGCTTTCCAAGAAACACACTCTACTTTTGAGAAAAGAGCACTCTTCTACTCTACTGTGTTTCCTATAGGGCTTGAACAGTGAGATTGCTCAGAACAAAAGAACTGTGCTACCTACACACGAGCCATAACTAGTTCAACTCTGCTTAGGAACCTGACAAGAACAATAGCTCCTCTTCCTTCCAATACACTGTACTTGCAGGGAACATACGCGATTGCTCTTTGCACTGTGTATGGCAATTGGAGCACAATAGTGACTTGTCTTACCAGAAAACAACTCTTGCTCGTAGGACAAAAAACTGCATGTGACTCAACTCCATTTAGGACTAGGAAACAAATGCTAGCTCTCCATGCAAGAAACACACTCTGCTTTGGAGAAAAGAGCACTCTTCTACTCTACTGTGTTTCCTATAGAGCCAGAAGATTGAACTTGCTCAGAACATTAGAACTGTGCTTCCTACACACACGGCCATATCTAGTTCAATTCTGCTTAGGAACCTGACAAGAACAGTAGATCCTCTTCTGTACAATACACTGTACTTGCTGGGAACAGACGCCAGTGCTATTTGTCCTGTGTATGGCAATGGCATTGCAATAGTGACTCTTCTTACCATAAAACAACTCTTGCTCGTAGGACTAGAAACTGCATGTGATTCAACTCCATTTAGTACTGGGAAAAAAACGCTAGCTCGCCTTACAAGAAACACACTCTGCTTTAGGGAAAAGAGCACTCTTCTACTCTATTGTGTTTCCTATAGGGCCAGAACAGTGAGCTTGCTCAGAACAAAAGAACTGTGCTTCCTACACACGGGCCATAACTAGTTCAACTCTGCTTAGGAAACTGACAAGAACAGTAGCTCCTCTTCAGTCCGATACACTGTACTTCCTGGGAACAGACGCGAGTGCTATTTGCACTGTGTATGTCAATGGGAGCGCAATAGTGACTTTCCTTACCAGAAAACAACTCTTGCTCATAGGACCAGAAACTGCATGTGATTCAACTCCATTTAGGACTGGGAAACAATGTTAGCTCGCCTTACAAGAAACACACTCTGCTTTTGAGAAAAGAGCACTCTTCTACTTTACTGTGTTTCCTATGGGGTCCGAACAGTAAGCTTGCTCAGAACAAAAGAACTGTGCTTTCTACACACACGGGCCATATCTAGTTCAACTCTGCTTAGGAAACAAACAAGAACAGTAGCTCCTCTTCAGTCCGATACACTGTACTTGCGGGGAACAGACGCGAGTGCTATTTGCACTGTGTATGGCATTGGAGCACAATAGTGACTCGTCTTACCAGAAAACAACTCTTGCTCGTAGGACAAAAAACTGCATGTGACTCAACTCCATTTAAAACTGGGAAACAAACGCTAGCTCGACTTACAAGAAACACACTCTGCTTTTGAGAAAAGAGCACTCTTCTACTCTACTGTGTTTCCTATGGGGTCCGAACAGTGAGCTTGCTCAGAACAAAAGAACTGTGCTTCCTACACACACGGCCATATCTAGTTCACTTCTGCTTAGGAACCTGACAAGAACAGTAGATCCTCTTCAGTCCAATACACTGTACTTGCTGGGAACAGACGCCAGTGCTATTTGTCCTGTGTATGGCATTGGCAGCGCAATAGTGACTCTTCTTACAAGAAAACAACTCTTGCTTGTAGGACCAGAAACTGCATGTGATTCAACTCCATTTAGGACTGGGAAACAAAAGCTAGCTCACCTTACATTAAACACACTCTGCTTTAGAGAAAAGAGCACTCTTCTACTCTACTGTGTTTCCTATAGGGCCAGAACAGTGAGCTTCTTCAGAACAAAAGAACTGTGCTTCCTACACACGGGCCATATCTAGTTCAACTCTGCTTAGGAAACTGACAAGAACAGTAGCTCCTCTTCAGTCCGATACACTGTACTTGCTGGGAACAGACGCGAGTGCTATTTGCACTGTGTATGTCAATGGGAGCGCAATAGTGACTTTCCTTACCAGAAAACAACTCTTGCTCGTAAGACCAGAAACTGCATGAGATTCAACTCCATTTAGGACTGGGAAACAAATGCTAGCTCGCCTTACATGAAACACACTCTGCTTTTGAGAAAAGAGCACTCTTCTACTCTACTGTGTTTCCTATGGGGTCCGAAGAGTGAGCTTGCTCATACAAAAGAACTGTGCTTCCTACACATACGGCCATATCTAGTTCAACTCTGCTTAGGAAACTGACAAGAACAATAGCTCCTCTTCCTTCCAATACACTGTACTAGCAGGGAACAGACGCGAGTGCTATTTGCACTGTGTATGGAAATTGGAGCACAATAGTGACTTGTCTTACCAGAAGACAACTCTTGCTCGTAGGACAAAAAACTGCATGTGACTCAACTCCATTGAGGACTAGGAAACAAACGCTAGCTCGACTTCCAAGAAACACACTCTGCTTTTGAGAAAAGAGCACTCTTCTACTCTACTGTGTTTCCTAGGTGTTCCGAAAAGTGAGCTTGCTCAGAACAAAAAAACTGTGCTTCCTACACACACGGCCATATCTAGTTCAAGTCTGCTTAGGAACCTGACAAGAAGAGTAGATCCTCTT
>NW_026736759.1:0-60000 GCF_949786415.1 Peromyscus eremicus | reverse complement strand
GTCTGAACAGTAGCATGAAGTGAAATCCACACACAGGCTGCAAGCATGTGCCCCTAAACTTTGGAAGGATTGCCTAGTAGTGTGAGCAGCATTCATAGCCCAAGCTATGAAGTATTCCCAGAGACGTGACCCAAATCTTTCTAGGCCTCACAAAGGACCTCCCTGCAACATGACCAACCCTATTCATGAAAGAACCAGCCTCTGCCACCAGACCTGCAAAAAAGCCATCCAGTGGCCTGAATGACAACTGCCATCCAGGAAAGGACCTCCTAGAAACCCTGTCTCATTTTTTAATCCTAGAATTCCCTATACTTAAGTCCAGAGGGGCAACAACTATGCAATGGAAGTTTTGCTGGATCTATATGCATGTATGTGTGTGTGTGTGTTTGCATGGTGCGTGCATGTGGGCTCTCCTGTGTCATGTTCACTTTTATGTAGGGGTGATAGCATGTGTTTGTGAAGAGTTGTGTGGAGGCCAGAGGTCAGCCTCAGGTATCATTCCTCAGGAGTTTTCTATATTGTTTTCTCAAACAGCATCTCTCATTGGCCCTAAAATTCAATGAGAACACAAGGCTAGCTGGCCAGGGAGATCCAGGAACCCACTTGTCTTTGCCTTTTCAAAGCTGGAATCAAAAGTGAAAGCCACCCTGTCTAGCTTTTCACATGGGTGCTGGAGATCAAACTCAAATCCTTATGCCTTCAGGCCAAGCACTTTACACACTGAGGTAAGCACCTCACCCTGGCAATGTGAATTACTAATAAACCTTTTCTGGTTGAAGACTGATTTATATTTCTTAATTTGAAAGTTAGCATAAAACCACTGGAACAAGACATTTCTTGTCCTGAGACAGCATTAAAAGACTAAACAGTGTTGTAGAGTATTATTTTAAGATGTGTTACATTTGTTTATGCCATGGAACATTTGTTTAATGATGCAAAGATGTGTTGCATTCCTTTATGTTGCATTTTTTAACTCTGTGAAGCTGTGTTGCTTTGCCTGTCTAAAACACCTGATGGTCTAATAAAGAACTGAACAGCCAATAGCGAGGCAGGAGAAAGGATAGGCCGGGCTGCCAGGCAGAGAGAATATACAGAAGGAGAAATCTGGGAAGAGAAGATCAAGGGATGAGAAAAGGAGGAGAGGAGGACATCAGGGGCCAGGCACCCAGCTACACAGCAAGCCATGGACTATGAAGTAAAGAAAGGTATAGAGAAATAGAGAAAGTAAAAGCCCAGAGGCAAAAGATAGACAGGATAATTTAAGAAAAGCTGGCTAGAAACAAGCCAAGCTGAGGCCAGGAATTTATAAGTAATAATAAGACTCCGTGTGATTTATTATTTAGGACCTGGGTGGTGGGATCCCAAAGAATTAAGAGTAAAAAAACAACCAACTATGAAACAGTCTTTTTCCTTTTACCCACTGAAAGGATTAACTAGGACCAAAGAGCCACCAAGTATTTCCTTGTGGTATCTGTACATGTCTGAACAGTCTGCACCCCATGACCACACCATGGGAAACAAGCTCTTAAGGAATCTGTTAGCTATATTTGAGCTAACTGATTAGGAAATAGTGGGGCTTCCCATCCCCTCAATTTTATGCATTGGCATGGCTCAGCAAGTTAGATCTTTAAAACCTTTCCAGTGTCAAGCAATGGAATTTTGGAGGAATTCCTGAGGTTCACAAATGGTTATTTACTTAAGGAATGTGGGAACTGGCATTCTGCTAGACTTCTAAATTAAAGAACAACAAAAGCCAAGTCAGTGAATATCCTGTTTCCTCTACAACCTTTAGGCTTACTCTAATTACCATTTCCAAAGGAGCAGCCCTCATCTTAAAATTTGCTCTGCTTCTCAATGTCTACAATAAGTTTCAGTAAGGCTGACAGCTAAAAGTGTAGACACCAACTTGGAGGCCACTATGTTCAATGTAAGGGGCAAGACATGAAAGGACAAATAATTGAAGATGCAACCCAGAGGTCCTATGGTACAACCTCCCCCCTGCCCCCCCCCCCCAAGCCCCAGGCCATGGAGAGAGAAAATAGATAGATGACTACTGGGGAGTTCATGTCTAGAGGAGAAAGAGCTCCAGTCTGGGGAAAGGAAGGAAAAAAATTCCATAGATGAAGGATGATATTGTTTGCACGACATTGTGAATGCCCTAGGTGCTGATGAACTATACATTTAACTTGCTAAGAAAGTATAACTTTGTTTACATAATTCATTACAACAAAAAAAAACTTTCTAGGGCTGGAGAGATGGCTCAGTACTTAAGAGCACTGGCTACTGTTTCAGAGGACTGAGAGTACCCACATGGAGGCTCACAATCATCTGTAACTCCAGTTCCAGTGGATCAGACACCACTTCCTTTCTGTTCCTGACCCTTTACTCTTTCTTGCCTCTAACATGGAATGTTCCTGCCCATCATCTCCAAATCTACACATGCAGCCTACATTTCTCCTTCTTTTTCCCTATGCCACTTTCTGCTCAAAATTCTTGGGGGTAAATGGAAAGCATCTCACAGTTTCCAATTATTTTACAATTTCATGCTCACAGTTTTTTTTCTCTTTCTCTTCCCTCACAATGAACACGCGCGCACGCGCACACACACACACACACACACACACACACACACAAAAAAAAAAAAAAAAAAAAAAAACAACCTCTGATGCCTGGGGCTGGGCTGGGTCAGGGTCTCTCACCTTTAGTCTATCAGAAAAGATTTTGGCACAGTATGTCTCAAAAATATGAAACATGATCAAATGGTAGCAGACAATCCAGGTCAGAAGAAGGCAACATCTTACCTCTCTAAGTAAGAATTTCTTAATCTTTTTCTCTGAGTAAGGAAAGAATTCCAACTGACCTCTGAACAGACTGTCTGGAGCCCATCAGCCTTGTCCTCTTCCTCTGGATCATCCATTGAGAAGTTCAGAGTCTTTGAAGGAATTTCTGAGTGGGGGCCAGGAAAGAAGAGACCCTGAGTGACTCTGGCTCTTCCTGCAGCAAGCATACAAGCACATACAACAACAACAACAACAAAAAAAATGCCCACACTGATTGTGTAGTTCCATCAGGTGAAGCAGCACCATCATCTGCTTATACTCCTCAAAGGCACCAGAGCTCAAAATGAGACAAAAGACTCAGCAGTGCATTCGGTAAATGTAAGCCAAAATCAAAGGAGTAATTGAGAGGAAAGGAGGCAGAAACCCTGGCAAGGCAGGGTTTCCGCCTGGCCCAAGGTTACATCTGAACCACTCCATACCAAGCTCTACAGTAGAAGTGCTCCACAGAACACTGTGGAGCTATGCAGCACAGTGAGGCTACCACTAAGCCAAGCATGGCTCTAAGGTACTGGACACCCGGCCAGTCTGTGTTGAGATGTGTTATTCAGGCCAGATACATACCAACTTCAAAGAGTTAGTGCAAAAACTTGAACAAAAAACTATTCTTGATAACATTTTGTATTGATCACATGTTGAAATAAAACTTTTGGATTTGTTGGGTAAAATAAAACACATTTTTAATTCGTTTCATCACTTTGTTTTGACGTGATAGAAAATCTATTAGATTTCAAAAGCTAATTCCCTCTTGGTCGACCCCAACCTGAGAGCTGATTAGTTTTCGTGTGTTATCTTAACGTTTCCCTACCTTTCCATCTGAGGAGTGGTCTCGCATCAAACCCTTGGCCCAGTAATGCTCCTGCACAGAGCTCTTTAGGATCAAAGGATTGGGAATTGCGCTGGGGATTTAGCTCAATGGCAAAATACTTGCCAAGCAACTGAGAGGACCTGAGTTCAAATCCCCAGAACTCACAGAAAGCCAGATGCTTAGAAGCATCACTGTTCTCAGGCAAGATGGAAAAGAATCCTTAGAAACTGGGTCAGCAGGGAGAACAAGGAACACATCCTGTCTCAGATGAGAAGGAAGATGACGGCCACAAGACCTCCATTCACACACCATGCACGCACGCACGCACGCACGCACGCACGCATGCACGCACGCACGCACGCACACAATCTGCCTGCGCGGATTGGGCCTAGAGTCAAGAGGCACAGGCTAGAATCCTGGGATGCAGACTATGAGTCTCGGGGGCCACACTCTGGTCTTCTTTATGCCATTCTTGGGCACCTAGGTCTGGTAGTCACTACGACAACCCAGCCAAACAGCTCACCACTGTTTACACCTCCTGGCTTGAGATCTGAGTTTCTGAAGTTGTCCTGAACTCTGAGAGGCGATCCCCTAGGTACAGACCCCACACAATCCCCCTCCTCTCCCATCCATGACCAGAACACCAGCCACTTCCTCTATTGCCACCTTAGAAGGAGCCTTCCCTTGGACCCAGGAGTCGCATTTCCCAGCCCAGCCAGTGGCTCAGTTTCCTGCACAGCCGGAAAAGAACTGTTATTCACCCCTTTAAGGCCCATTAGGTGCTCCGGAGCGTTCTGGGAGCTGTAGTCCGCTGTCCAGGCGCAGGCCCAGATCTACCCATGATCCTCCCCTTTAGGGGCGTGGAGTTGCGCACTCTGGAGACAATCTCATTAACCAGAGATACTGCCGAGCTATTTTCAGCTGCTTGAGGAGCAACAGGAAGCCCACGGTATGAATGTTGGCTTTTTTTTTTTTTTTTTTTTTTTTAAAAACTCACCACCTCTGTCCCCCTACAAGTGATGTGCTCATGGATAGTAGAGGACAGAGTGAAGATACAGGATGTTAACTCCTGCTTCAACTCTGAGTTGGGCCAGGCACTCCCTGGTCCCAGAGTGGAGCATAGGATCCAAATGGAAATAGTACCTGTCCTTGTAGAGTTTAACGATTACAAACCGATTGCAAACCGAGTGAGGGTACTGGCTAGGATGAGAGTAACCTTTGATGCAGAATGTCTGGATTAAGCAGGTCTGGTCTCCACGGAACCTGACTCTCAGTTTCTGGGATAGGGACCAGCTGCACACAACTCTGCATTGCGTTAAGGACCATCATTAATAACACCAGTGGCCCACTATCCATGTCCCCAACCTCCTGAGTAATGCAACACAAACACAAAGATGGGTAGCTTCTACTTTCCAGGTTCTTTTCAAACTGTGAAAGTCTGTCCACATTCATCACTGCCCCCATGGTGTACGTCCAGGGATCTATAAATGGGGTTTAGGAGCCTGCTGTGAAGATCAGTGGTACAATATTTGCCAAGCATGTGAGAGAACCTGGACTCCAGCCCCACCACTATCAAAAGTGAGGGGCATGTGCCTCATGTGCAAATATGTTCTCAAATTTAGGGGTTCCAGTGAATCTAACTTTCCTGGAGTTTCATATTCTGATTCTACGTGCTTGAAATCTGGCGGCTTCTTCCTGTGGACTCCCAGTTCCTTCCACAGCTCCTGTTTCTCATCTTTCCAAAAGAAAAGCATACTCCTCACTCACTGTGTAATATGTATCTTGAAGTACTTAAATGCATCAACTCAGGACTTAAAAATCAAAAAGGCCTACCAGCAATGGGTTCTAGAGTCTTTCAAGATAAAACAAAGCATTTTTAGAAGAAAATACATGTGAGGGAAGAAGGATAGAAATATAAATACACTGAAGCAAAATGTGGATGTGAAATTTCCAAAGTAAGAAAGAGCTTAGTTCTATATTTTAAACAAGAGTATCAAGTTTCCACTCTCTGTCTCTCTCTCTCTCTCAGATACACACACATACACACACACACACACACACACACACACACACACACACCACCCATCACATCACATTACTCATTGATAGACACTTGGATTGATTCCATGGCTTGGTTATTGTGCACATGGGAACACGGCAATTTCAACATGGTGCTGATTGTATATGCTTTGCACATAGACTCAACAGAAGATTGCTGGGTCATATGATAGTTCTAGTTTTAACTGTCTGAAGAATGTTTATACTATTTTTTCTGTAATATATGACATCCCCATAAGCAGTGAAAAATACCTTGGTTTTCTCCACAGCCTCTCCAGCACTTGCTATTTGCTGTGATTTATTTTATTTTATTTTTTTAAATTTTCATATATTTTGATCATATTCTTCCCCTCCCCCCAACTCTTCCCAGATCCCTGCTTTCAAACTGTGAAAGTCTCTCCACATTCATCACTGGCCCCATGGTGTACACCCTTAAAAAGCAAAACAAAATCCAAACCCAAACAACACAAAACAAGCATAAACAAAAACCATGAAGTCTGTTTTGTGTTGGCCATTTACTCTTGAGCATGGGGCCCGCCCTGCAGTGTGATTGATATACCCACTGTCACTCCATTAATGAAAACTGATTTTCTTCTCCCAGCAATTATCAATTGCAAATAGCTTCTTGGTTAGGGAGTAAGACTTTGTGCACTCTTCACCATCTCCTAGGATTTTGTCTGGCTTGAATTTGTGCAGGTCTTTTGTATGCTGTCACAGTCCCTGTGAGTTCATATGTTCATCAGCTCTGCTCTGCTGTGTTTTCAATAGTAGTCATCCAACCCACCTAGGGTAGTCTCACATTGTGGTTTTGGTTTGAATTTCCTTAATGACTGGTGATGTTGAGCACATTTTCATATACTTGCTGGCTACACTATCTACTGAGCTCTTTTGTCCATTTTTAAATCAGATGATTTGGGAGTTCTTGTTTGCTTCCTTGCTTTTTGCTACTGAGTTGTGTTAATTCATTGATATTTGAGATATTAACCCCCCGTGAGGTTTATAATTCACAAATGATTTTCTCCAATCCAAAGATGGTGGTTTTGTTTGGTTGAATATTTCCTTTTGCTACACATAGCACTTACAGATTGAGGGAATCTTTTATGCTTTTGCTGCCTAATGTTTTGATGTGATAACTAAAAAAATGCTTCAAGAACAATGTCAAGGTCAAAATTCTTTCTTCTACACATAGATGCATAGTTTCCTGAGTGCTATTTGCTAAAAAGACTATACTTTCCCCAATTGTGGTATTTTGGGGCATCTTCCCCTGAAAATCAGTTTTCTGTGGGTGTGTGGACTAGTTCCTTGTCTCTTTTTCCCATCCCATTGATACCCACCTTGATACCAATGCCATACTTTGTTTGTTTGTTTGTTTGAGATCAGAGTATCTCCGTGTAGCCCTGGCCATCCTGGAACTCACCATGTAGACCAGCCTTGCCTTGAACTCAGAGATCCTCCTGCCTCTGCCTCCCAATGCTGCAATTAAAAGCATGCACCACCATTCCTGGCTACCGCACTCTTTTGATCATTATATCTATGTAATATATTATGAAATCAGGAAGGCTGATGCCTCCAATTTTGGTTTTCTCTCTCAGGAGGGCTTTGGCTATTTAGGGCCTTTTGTGGCTCCACGGATTTCTGTTTTTTTTTTTTTTTTTTTTTTTTAGTTTTCTTTTTTCTATATTTTAGTGAAAAAAAATGGGGCCAAGGGCCTTGCTTGCTGCCCTATAGCCTCACTTGAGCTCATAACTGACTTATCCCTATCTCTTGTCATCCTGGAGTGCCTTCCCCCTGAAAGCCAGATAGCCACTGCCTCCACACACCCACCAGCGACTGGTCAGCCTACTCTTATTAACCCACGCACCCTGCCCACCTACACACACACACACACACACACACACACACACACACAGCCCTTCATGTCCCTGCCCTGCACGTATACCAATCTTGCTCCAGCCCAGCCCAAGCCCAGCAAAAGCAGGATGTAACTGTAACATCCATTAAATTTATTGAACAGTTACATTTACTGAAGCCATTGAGGGCAAGGGGATGACAGCACAGAAATTCCCCACAGCTGCTAAAGGCCACAGGTCCCACCTTGTCCCACTCTGCATTTCACGAGGAAGGACCTCATCTGCTTGCTACACTAAGGCCTACTTGCCTCAGCTTCTTCCTTTCCAGGGACCCCAAGATGATGGCATTTGGAAATGTTCTCTCTTTTGGGGGAACTCTCTAGAAGAATCACCCATTGCAGGGTGGTCCTGAATTATTCTGGCATAAGACAGTCACTGGACACTGGAAAGCACAGAAAGGAACATCTCACCAAACTGAAGAACTGGTGTCACAAAGTAACAGCAAGAGTGGAACATTAAATCTTGGTTGTCAGATCACACCCATCCTTAGTCCAGGTCTTCGTGCCCACCCCAGGTTGAAATCAGTCACAAGATGAGCATCAGCCAGTCCCTGATTGTCATCACCCATCCTTTTTGCTGGTTCCAAGGGCTTGGCTTGGGATCTCTGTGGAGGACCTTCTCAGGTAAGAACACACACATCTGTAGGGAACAAGCAGCAAGTCGCTGGCCTGCAAGTATATCAAGAAAACTGACCAGGAATACACAACACGAGGCATAAGCAGAGCAAACGGGGCCTTGGCTGGCATGGAAATTCACAGCACAAGCTGGGACTATAGTGGTGGCTAGCTGGGTGGGTCAGGGCTTCCACCTATCTGGGATTGATACACTTTGCCTAGGGTGTGATGGATGGGAGAGCTAGTATGAAAATGCATACTCAGTGAATAGCTGGTCACTGTGAGTAAAACAGTTAAGGATGAGATTCCAAAGGCAGTGTCATAAGCCTGCCTGGGGATGCTGACTGGGTAGAAGAGCCAGGCTGTCAGGATCCTTTTAATAGACTCTTTCTCTCTAATATCTCCCAGGCCAGGGGGTATAGCAGCTATCTGCAGGCCCTCTCCTCTACTGTGGGGCTGACCCTTCAGTAATACTTCTAGGCTGATACAAGATGAGATCATCTGCTTTATGTTCTCCTGCCTAGGCAAGGCTGCTCGGCACCCAGCCAGGCCCTCCTGGGCACTCTCTAGGAGTACTGCCCATCTGGGCTGGAGTGGGAGCCCCAGGCGGCTCTTCGGGTCCTGCCTGGCTTGGGTCCACAGGGCCGTGGTCTGGGTTATGGTCTTCTATCTCCTCCTCAACCTCATCCTCTGCCTGCTCCTCCACCTCATCTTCCTCTTTCTCCACATTCTCATCTTCTGCCTTTGCATTGACTCTGCCATCAGCCCAGGCAGGAGCCAGATCACCAGCTTCATTCTCCACCTGGGCTTCCATGTTGCTGACTAGTCTTGCCTCCCATTCCTCAGTCTCCCTTATGAGCCCCAACAACTCCAGGAAAGTTGGAGATCTCCCGATCATTCTCAGCCTCCTCAGAGCTTCATCCAGAGGCTCATTCAGGTTAGCCCTGGTGAGCACCTGCCTCAGGCGGATATCATCAGTGGAGGTTCTCTCTAGAGCCCCCTTCTGGATGGCTTTCTGCAGCAGGACTTCTAGCCTCAACACAAAGGCAGAGAGCTGCTCATCTGACTGCTGTTGAGCAGTCAGACACTTCATTCGGATGGTGGCCTGAGATTCATTGTCTCCAAATACCCGGGTCAGGGCCTCTAGGCAGTCCTCTGCAGTCCTTGCTGGATTCTCTGCTAACAGCCCATGTACAAGGTACAGGGCAGTCCCCCGCAAGCCCTCCAGCAATCGTCTCCTCTTCTCCCTTTCTGGGACCCTTTGCCACACCTGAAACATGTCAGTGGTGTGGTCTAGCCAGGCCTCAAAGTATTCCTCCCCAGGGGCTGGCTGAACCCTCCCAGAAAACACACCCAAGCTCTGGTACTGCAAGGTCTCCACCCAGGGCTGGATTGCCTGACTAACTGACTGGAGCCTGCATACTCTGTCCAGCTCCAGGCCCAGGGCTCCAGGTACACTATCCACCGTCTGCCCCTGTTGCTCCAAGAAGTGAAAAACACGACCAAGAAGCTCTTCGGTGGAGCAACGGGGCACAAAGACCACGTTTCAGGGTCCCCGAGTGCCTAGGATTTCCCTTGGGACCAAAGCATAGTTGACTTTCCGGTCAAGCTCAACCAGGGCTGCAGTGGCATTATCCTCTTCACGAAATACTTTGCCCAGCACAATAAAGTGGCCCATGGGCCACAGGGCAGCCTCCAGGGACTCTTGGAATTCAGCTTCACTGCAGTCCTCCAGGATGCCTAGGATAAGCAGGCCCCTACGAGCGCTGACACCCATCCACCTGCACCAGTCCTGTAGCATCTCCACCGCCATAACCTGAAATTTTGGCAAGGCTCACACTAGGAGCAGGAAACAGTTTCCCCAGAAGCAGGTCAGGTTGGGACAGGAGCCTAGGCTAGGACTTACTTAGAGACCAGTCTAGGTCTCCACAGCCTGTAAACAAAAACAGGGAGAGAGGAGGTTAATGTCCACTCCTCCCCACCCCCGCCCCTTCCCATCCACTAGCCCTAGAGAAGAGGTTCTCAACCTGTGGGTCGCAACCCTTCAGGTCGAAAGACCTTTTCACGGGGGTCTCCCAAGACCACTGGCAAACACAGATATCTACATTACTATTCATAACAGTAGCAAAATTACAGGTATGAAGTGGCAACGAAAATAATTTTATGGTTGGGGGTCACCACAACATGAGGAATTGTATTAAAGGGCCATAGCATTAGGAATGTTGAGAACCACTGCCTTAGACGATGCTTCTGCATCCCACCCCATGCCTCAGGCACAGGCCTTCCCTAGCCCAGTATCTCCCTGCAGTCCAACTCCCACAGGCCTGCGGGTTGGGGCGGGGTTTGTCAGGGCCAGTAGTACCCTCCCAGGGTTTGGTACCTCCTAGGAGCAGGATCCTTCCTCCTTCGGCCTCACAGCAAGGATTCCCCGGGCTGCTCTCCAGGTTCTCTCGCCAGCCAGCTCCCTTGCTCTCTCTAGCCTTATAGTTGCGCACTCACGAAGAACAGTGTGGGCGCAAGCTTAACACTACTCTCTGCAGTGCGGACTTGGGGCGGGGGTATGGTGGCGCTGGAGCACAGACACACACACACACACACACACACACACACACACACACACACGGACTTGGGGCGGGGGTATGGTGGCGCTGGAACACACACACACACACACACACACACACCCGTCCTTCGGGAGCAAGCCAGCCAGGCCATTGGCGCAGGAAGATCACAAGACAAGGCTGTCGCCTAGCCCTTGGCAACCTGGGACCTCCGGTGATGTCAATGGGCCGGCCACTGGTGATGTAACCTGCTGCTGACCCCTCCCCCATCGTACATCTATGCCACTGGCACAGGGGACACAGAGTGCTCAGGGGTCTCTCCACAGAAGGGCATCAGAAAGCTGTGGCGCCCCCTCCAGCTTTGTCTCCTGATCAAGGCCAGGGAGCAGGGGCTCTGAGGCTTTTTCCCCTGGTGAGTCCCTATCTGGACCTAGTCCAGTGACAGAGCTGGGCAAGCAACACCTGGTCTAGGTAGAGTCCCTGAAATAGATACCACATGAACGCACACACCCCATCTCACCACTCCCCACGGAGCATGCACCATCTGGGTGATGCCCATCCAGTGGAAGGGGCTGTAGGCATGCTCACTACCGTGGGGCATGCATGCTTTGCTGCCCTTGGTGCCTGTGGCCAGCTCACAGGAGGGGTGGTCCAGCATCAGGCAGGCCTTTCCTGCTCTGCCTGCTGTATATCCAGGTTCTTGAAAAGCTGCTTTTGAGATCTGAAGCCCAAACACTTGGACTTGTATCTTACTGGCTGTCTTTGGGCCAGTCCCTGCCCATTCTTGTTGCAGAAAAGTTTATAGTTTCTGGGAATTCTGCCTAAATTCATGTAGGAAGAAGCACTGTGATGGCAGTGAGGTGCTCAACATTTCCCTGCCCCCTGTGTCAATAGCCTTGCAGGCTCTGGGACACGACTCTCTTGGTGTTGAAGGTGGCATGGGTGGCCTAAATCCCAGAAGCCTCCCTATGTGTTTTACCATCAGTCAATCCCTCCCCTGCCCTATATCTTCTGCTGCCTGGGGTAGACATCCCCTCATAGTTGTGCTACCCTGGCTCAAAACAGAGTTTCAGTCCCTACCACTCTTATCACCCTGACTCTCTCCAGTCACCAAGAGTCCAGAGATGCACAACATCTCTGCCAGTGAGAAGGCAAGCAGGTTCACAGAAGGTCAGATCTCTACATATCCTTTCTTGCCCCCTTTTTCTTTCTTTGGGCACCATACTCTGGGCACTTGACTTTCACTACTGGGAAAAGTTTCCCTAGTGGTGTCCATCTCACTCATACTGCCTTGGCTTATTGTCGTGAGCTCTATTTAGGTTGTTGTCATGTTAGACTGTTTCAGACAGTGCTGCCACTAGCATCCTACCTGCCTTCCTGAACCTCTGGCAGTGAGGAAGGCTCTGGGGTGTACACCAGAAAGTGACCTTGCTGAGACTTGGGCTGTGTCCAAGTAGGCTTCCATTAATCCGTTATCTGCTGTGAGTGGAGCAACCCATGTTCTCTCCAATTAGCAGTGTGGGAGCACTCATCTCCGTCCTACAACCCAAGCAGCCTTTCAGCCTTGACCATTGAACACCCCCCAAAGGGAGAATTACTACCTCATGCACCAACATGTGCTTGGCATTTCCTTAATAGGTTATTATATTGTGCATCCTCTTAAAATTTCATCTTCCACTCCTGGTTCATCTTCTGTGTATCTCTTTTGCCCCTTCCTCATGCCCAGCCCCATCCTACAGACAGGTCTTTGGCCTGTTTTCAGGAGAAAACGGCATCAAAGCTGAAGGCACTCTCATTGTGTACATGCAACCATTGCCCAAAACAGGTTACATTCAACTTGACCTCACACTTGGTCTTCCGTTTGTCATGGGCAGTTCTCTTTCTTGCCCCTGCGATTCCTATTATGATTATCCACAGCCTGAAGGCAAGTGCTTTTGGTGGGGCGGGGGGTGGGGGGAGAATTGTAAGTCTTCTGTTACAACCCAACTTTCTCAATTGGTCTAAAGCATCTAATCCCTCCCTTACTCAACCTCTAGGGCCCAAACTGCCTGTTCTCATGCTGACCAGTTACTGCTGTTAATATCTGATGTAAGAATTTCTGTCTACTGAAATTCCTTGTTTGACCTGTCATGGCTCATACAATAAATACCTGGTCTTCCTTCTTGGTTTGGGTGTAATTTTTCTGGGTTTTTCCCCAGAGAAGGTATTCCCTTGGGAACATAAATATGCAGGATGATCTAGTGCTACCAGCTGGCCCAGTGGGCTTGCAAACAGATTATCAACACATTTCCCCTGTTTTTAGGCTTGTTTCTCCTTTCCCTCTTTCCCTCTCTTCCTTCTCTCCAAGTGAGGGCTTTGCTTCTTTATAGGCTCATTTTCCTCCCTCTACACTAGGGCATGGGTTGTGACACCTCAGCTGATTTTCCTTTGTCTCTTCTCTGTACCCAATGTCTCTATCTCTGAGCAGTTAGTAGCTTTTCTTTCTCTATCTTTCCTTTCTTGGCTTCTGGGACACCCCTTCCTGCATTTGAACTGACCTCCTGCCTCTTTTCTTGCCTTTCAGTTGAAGTTATCCTTCTACCTCCCCCCCCCCCACCTCCTTCTCTTCTTCCTATTCCTTTGTTGGACCTCAATATAATATAGTGTGGGTGGTCTCCTAGCTGCAGGTTTTGGACATTCTTTCCAGAGGTGTTCTGTGCTGGTCATGATCCCTTCTCCAGCTCTGCCCATGTGTATCAGACTGTCCATTTGGATGCCCCTCAGGCATTTAATAATTCAGATATTTCAACTAGGGTGCTTCAAGCACCTTTGCATACCTGCTCTTTCCCTGGGCTTCCCACATCTATACAAATGACTCTGCCTTCTATCAGGTTATTTGAGCAAAGGCGGCAGGAAACTTCCTCCCCTTTCCTTCATTTCTCACCTCCAAATCTCTCCCACCAGCAGAGGCTATCAACTATGGCCAGGGACTGCAATTCTTTTCCATAGTTCCTAGCTTGGTGTCCTACTCTTCGTGCCTGTACTCTGACCCCTCTATCTTCCTTTATCCATATTAGTAGCACTTATTCACATGTCATCACCAGATAAATGGTGGATAGGTCTCTGCTTTTAAGCATTAAGTACTCCCTCCTGGAAAGCAAGCAGGTGCCCTTACCAAAAGGGGCCTTGCAGGATCACATTGCCTAGGATGGCAAGTGAGTCTGTCTTCTAGGTTGTAAGAGCCAATAGTAAATAGACGCACGCATGCGTGCGCACGCGCACGCACCACCCACCCCCACACACCACACACACACACACACACACACACACACACACACACACACACACACACAGAGTGAGGAGACTCTGTGGGGAATGAAGACACCAGAGAGATAAGATGATGATACAATTTAGCTAGCTTCAAGCTCACTGGGAATCAGTGATGGATTGAGCTTGCCTTGAAGACCATCTGGATAGATTCTCAAACTAAGCAGGAGTGAGTGATCCAACACCCAAAACTGTAAGAGGTAAATTTATACTTTTAGTGTAAGTTAATCTGTCTCAGGTATTTTGTTACAGCAGCACAAATGGACGTGGCAGCCTGATTGTCCAGCCTGGAGTCATGGACATGTAACCCAAGGGCCCCTGTTCCTTCTAGCTCAGCTTACCAGCCTACATGGTCTGCCTGGCTTGCCCTTTTGGCTCATGGGGTTGAGTGGTACTTCAGGAGTCAGCCAACATTCATGAACAAGGCAACGTCTTGCAAGAAAGAGGTCTTTACCCAAACGCATGGGCTTCTGTGCCAGTCATCTGATGGAGACTCCATGGTCCTGGGTTCCTGGGTGCTGTGGATTCAATTTTTCACAAATCCACACTATTAAGAGGAAGTCTCTGGCTCTTATTACCTCAGAATGTGACCTTATTGGGGGATAGGGTTGCTGAACACTTAGTTTAATTTAGGTGAGTGAGGTCATACTGGAAGAAGGTGGATACCAGAACCGATGTGAAATGTTGGTCTTGACATCTCCCAGCAGCAGAGGAAGCTGTTGACCCAGAATAAAGACTGGAGTCCTCCATATGTGATGGGAATGCACATCTTGCTGCTGCTTCAAAGGAAGCTGCAGACCCAAGGTAGGGACCAGATCTGACCCAGGGCAAGACCCAAAGGACAGATTCTACAACCCACAGGAGAAAGACTAGACATAGAGACTCTGGCCTAAATATCGGTGTCACAGAGGAAAACCACACCTCAATATTACTATGAATTAGTCCTCTTCTGAGCATTGTAAACACCACCACTGAAAGAAGAAAGGCAATGTGAATTAAAAAATAAAAAAGAGAAACTCAGCCAACAAACCAACTCCAGATGCGCAAGTCCAGCACAAAAACAAATCAACACAAAAATACCAAGATAACATACTTTCTCCAAAAATTACTGGTCTCATAGTAAAGAGTCTCAGTAAGAACTTATAGACAAAGAGTTCAGAAGAATGATTTTAACTATATTAAAATAACTCAAAGAAACCATTAATGTACTCCAAGAGAAAGACACAAAGCTGAATGCAATCAGGAAGTCAATCAAAGATACGAAAATAGATTTCAGCAAAGAGATATTAGTGCTGAAGACAAACCAAAATGAAATGATACTGAAAATGAAAACTCAATTAGACGAATTAATAGCTTGGTGGAAAGCCTCATCAATGAATGAGACATGAGGAAAAAGAGTATCAAGCTGGAGGACAAGGTAGAGGAATTAGATTATTCCTTAATAGAACATGTAAGAATTATGAAACACCATGAAAGGAGTAAATCTTCAAATTAAGGGCATTCTGCACCAAAGCAATAGAAAATATTTTCAATAAAATCATAAAAGAAAATTTCCAAAATCTAGAAAAAGAGATACACATCTTGTAGGTACACAAGAAACCTACAGAACATCAAATAGACAAGAAAAGAACCCCCTATTATATATTATGGTAAAAACACTAAAATCACAGACAAAAGAAAGGGTATGAAAGAAAGAATAATAAAGTCACTTATATGGGCAGGCCCATCAGAATAACATCTGATTATTTAATAGCAATATTTAAAACCAGAAGATCCTGCACAGATGTATTTCAAGCTCTACAAGACCACAACTGCCAAACCTATTATACTTAGCAAAATTATCTATCAAAATAAAGGGAAAATTAATTTTTTTTCATGATAAAAAGAGACGAAAGGAACTTGTGGACACTAAGCCAGCTCTACAGAAGACACTAAAAGGAATATTCTCATCAGAAATAAAGGATAAATACATCAAAGAGGCCACTGTTGGAGCATAAATAATAACAGGACAGCCAATCAAAATATGTCAAAGTAAACAACATAAATATACAAAATGAAAGAATTAATACATATCTTTAAAAAACAACTCTCTATATTAATAGTCTCAGTTCCACATGAAAAAGATGCAGATGAATATATTGAATTGGAAAATAGGCGCCATTATTTTGTTGCCTCTAAAAAATACAGGTATGGCTATTTTAATATAACACAAAATAAAATTCTATCCCAGAAGAGGAGAGATAAAGAAGATTCACTTATTCTCATCAATGGAACAATAAGTTGAGAGGAAAACACAAATCTAAAAATATATGCACCAAATACAGGTACACACAATTTGATGGAAAAATGTAAACCCACAGTTTAAAACCACTACACTGATAGTGGGTGATTTCGAAACCCATGCCCACCAATAGAGAGGTCATCTGGATTAAAAATAAACAGAGGAAAACTGAAAATAAATAACATTATTAATTAGAAGGACATGAAAGAATGTTCCAACTGAAGGGCAAGAATACACACTGCACCTGATGGACATTTGGCAAAAGTGAAGACACATTAAGACAGAGGGTAAACCTAAAGAAACCATAAACATAGATAAAGTGTCCTATATTCTAATAACAGAATAAAGCAAAATATCAATACAAAAAGAAACTACATTTTACAGAACTCAGAGATTCAGGCAAGAGCAATAGGAGAGTGGACTCAGGCGCCTATAAGGTTGTACTTGAGAGTCCACATAGGCACCAATTCAGTTCCCTGTCACCAAAATATGTCATGGACTGTGATTCAAGACGGAAAACAGGAGCTTCTGGGAGATATGGCAGGGCTGTCTCTCATCCGTGTATACCCCAGGGGTCAGTGACTCCAAGGAATGTTAGGTCCCCTCCCTTTCTTGCAAGCAGCACAAGTCTCTGATCTCTGAAATGTGAGAAAAGCTGGGATACTGATGTTTGCTGCAGAGAGTCAGCCCACGAGGTTGGCAAATCTTTCTCATTAAGAGTATGAAGTCTCTGGGGAGCAGAGGATGGCTGAGAATGTAAAGTGCTTCCTGCATGAGGTGACACCCTGAGTTCATTACCCAGTACTCATTAAAAAAAAAAAGTATATGGACAGGTATGTTTAATCTCAGCACCAGGGAGCGACAGGAGGATCAAAAAAAAAAAAAAAAAAAAAAACAAACCCTGCCTGGCCAGTCAATCTAGCACAATCAGTGAGCAAGTGACAGGTCCAGAGATCCTGTTTCAAAAATTAGAGAGGGAATAGCTGAAGAAGATACCAGATTCTGACCTATCACACATACACACACACACACACACACACACACACACACACACACACACAGAGACAGAGACAGAGACAGAGAGAGAGTGTGTGTGTAAGTTGTTTGAAATCAGGCTATCTCCAAGGTCACAATATTTCCAACCCCTTCTTTGGCTTCAAAGCACAGCTCAAAGCACACATCTGTTCCTCTCCTTCAATGTGAGTGAGCAAGAATGAGGTAATGGAGAAAACAGTGGAATCCGGGCCCATCCATAGCACCCTAGAGAGGACAGGGAGAGACACAGTGTCATCAGGGACCTGGTGTGCTATCTGGGTGCGTGGGGTCCGTGCAGAGAATGCAAGGCTGTGCATAGCTAGCTAATACTCCACCCATGGCTGGTGACGTTCCAGAGAGGCGCCCCGACGGCGCCTTGGGCACAGGCTAAAGAGGGCTAGGCCTGGCCTGAAGCTTACAGGAATTGTCGAGCCGATGTGGACATCTGCATTGTCAAGCACGGACATGAACGTTTATTTCGAGGGTGGGGTGGGGTGGGGTGGGTGGGTGGGAGGGGAGAAACATGTATGCAGTGAGGAGCTTTCACAGTGGCCATAGCAAACCCCAGGGTCTCCCAGATGGTCCTCTTTTGGAGGTGGAGCTGAAGGGGTGATGGCTGAAAGAAGGAAGCTCCCTTCTAAGGAGTGGGTGCAGAGGGGTCCCTGGCAGCCCGAATCCTGGATGCTGACCTCTTCCGGGCAGCCTTTAGGATGGTCTTGTCAAAGAGCTCTTTTTCACGGTAGTGCACGGGTGGGCCACGCAGGTACTTCTCTTCTGCCTCCTTGTAGCTGAGCTCATCCAGGGCAGCGATGGAGCAGATGATTGCTTCTGGAAGAAGAACCTCCATGGTAAACCGGACTCTGTCTCCTCTTGCCAGCGAGAGCAGGGCCTCGTCTGCTTCCTTGGATATTTCTTGCAAATGTCTGGCCACGAGATGCAACTGGTCCTCATCCTCCAGGTAGGTCTCAATGCAGAAGACTTCCCTCTTTGATTTCCAAAGGTCGTCCAGCCACCTGGACGGTTTCCTGCCCTTCACAATATCCAGCAGGTGCTGGTCGGCCCCCTTTCTCTTCACGATGAAGTCTACTAGCTTCTGGTTGGCTCTGTCCCAAGCGGCCCTCATGCGGTCAGGCAGGAGTTTCTTGCGTGGCCCCTTCCCACCCAGGGCTGTCTCCTCCTCCCAATCTTCCAAGTCGGCATAGCTCACCTTGGGGAAATCAATGTGCAGGTCACCCTCTTGGATGGCTCTCCTTAGCGGATAACTGGCTTGGGAGGTGTAGTAGTCCATAAAGGAGCCCAGGAAGGAGCCACAGGCAAGGTCCTCTCTGTAGTGGTCAATCACTGAGAGACACCAGTTGATGCCCTGGCTGTACACTCTGCTGGCTCTCCTCAGGAGCGATAATTTTGCTCCACAGTCCAGGTGCTTCAGCTTGCGGAGAGGGACTCTGACACCCCTGTGCTCAAACTGCATGTTGCCCTCGATCAACAGCACCCTCGCTATCTTGTCGTTTTTGCTGACACTCTTGACCACCGCCGGCCAGAAAGGAAGGTCCTGGAATTTGAACCAGACCAGCATCCCTCGTTCGATGGTACTCGGCTCCTGAGCAGAAGCCACGTTGGTGGCTTGGCGGTCTTCTTGAACTCCAGCGGCTCTCCTCTTGACCCTGGTGTTAGTGACCTTTGAGTGCACCTTAGTTTCCAATTCTGGGAGCCCGCATTGCGCACACAGCACATGGATCTTCCTTTTCCGGCTAGCAATGCGGAGAGATCTTCGTAGCCTCGGGAATGGAGGCATGCAGGCTGCCGATGCTCCCTTTGAGTCTGGTTTCGGGGTCCCCCGGCCGGGGTCCTCCTTGTTCTCTGGGAGGGTGGTCTTCCTTTGGGCTCCAATAGCCCGGTTCTCTAGGCCGCCGCACCGTGCTTGTTGTTTGAGAGCTCTGGGCAAGGTAGAGGCATGCCTCGGTGGCCCAGAGGCAGCCTGCTGCTCATTTTTATCCAGGGCACCCTCCCTGGAGGCCGGGGCGCTCAAAGACCTGAGCTTGGATGTGCTCAGCTTTCTCTTGCTGGGATTATCACCAGCATTTCCTGCTGGTGTCTTGCAGGAACCTGGCCACACTCTGGTGCGTCTTAGCATGTTTCCTTGCATTTCAAAGTGAGCGTGCCCAACAGCACTGTGTGCCCGGGCTTTCCCCCCTTGCACTGCAGGCATATTCGGTGAGCCCATCAACACAGGTCCCGGGCGGCCCCGCTTCCCAGGACTCCTATGGGAGAGCCCTTGGCCTTTCTGGTTGCGCCCTTGGAGGTGCAGGCGCTGGTGTGGGCTGGAGCTGGCCTGCTCTTTCCGAACCTTTGGCGCCGCTGTGCTGGTTCTTCGGCCACCTGCCCTTCCTCCTTGATACAAGCAGGTTCCCTCGCCCAGAACATCCAGTGCCACCTTGAGGGCTTTTCTGTATGCCCTGGTCTGCCTTGGCGAGCTTTTGCCCTGTGACTCCTTTCCTGCCAAGGAGGCGATGGTTACGGTTTCAGACTTGGTTAGGGGCCTCGCCTCTGTGCTCCTTACTCTGGTCTTCTCACCCACAGGCAGAATTTGGACCTCCAGGAAAGATGCCCCTCTCCTCTTACTATGGGCTGAAATCCCGGGTCTGGACAACACCCTTGCAGGCCACAGCTGGCCCTTCCAACCACAGAGCACATACTCTGCAGAGTCCATGGTGATGGGACTCTGGGGCTGTGCTGATCAGGACAGGGTGACTGGCTCCCTTGATTGTGGTGGGCACTGTGACTGCTGGTCGTCTCTGGCCTGGCCCCCCTGCCTGTGGTGCTATCCTCCCTCCAGAATCTGGTAGACAAGCTTGAACTGACGTCCTCGCTCAGTGTGATGTGGGCGTATCCTGTAGTGTGGGAGAGGGAAGCAGAGCTGCGTTAGGGAGGAATTAGCCTTTAGTGGACACAGAAGCAACAGCTCAATGAGGTGAAGAGAGAGAAAGCAAGGGGGTGCACAAAGTCTGTTCCACAGAGCTGAGGGTGCATCCGGGAGAAGATATGGAAGGATCCAGAGCAGATGTGTAACACACGGTTCCCCACCTGGGGCTGAGGTGGTGAACTTCCTCCTGGAGAGGTGAGTTTCTTTACATGGCTCGTGTATTTTCTTGCCCATCCAGTACCTTGGGGCTCCCTGGGATTCCCTGGGGGTGGGGGGAGCCTCATTGTTCTCTTTCCTAGGGAGCTAATCCCACTCTGCCCCACCCCAGGAAGCCTGTGGACACCTAGTGCACCCGTGCCTTCCACACCAGTGTGATACCAGGTTGAGGAGCAAGGGGGTAGGGAAATCTTCACGGTGATTTGCATAACATGGCAAGTAAGGATGGTTGAGGTCACTGTCATAGCTTCTGGTGTCCCTCACCCCTCCCCCAGCCTCCCATATTTTGGTTCAGATCTCTTGTTCCCAACTCTGTCCTGGACCTCGCTATGGGATCAAGTGTCCACATGGCACAAAGGAGAGCCCCCAAAAGAAAGCACTTCATTGTGGAGAAATGCTTACTAATTGGCAGGCTCAGTAGTGTCAGATGGAGAGCAACAGGGTAAGTGTCTCTGTTGGAATTGCCCACCCTCCTGCTGCAACCTCAGGTCTGTAGACCTTGCCACACCCATATCTGCTGGTGATAGGCACTGTTCTACCAATAGACCCCAGGCCACAGAAGTCTCCTGCCCACAACCTCTGTGCCCTAACATTAATCCACAAAGTCTTAGACAGACAGGAAATCAAAGCAGTTAGCTTGATGACCTTGGATGGTCACTTGCCCATCCCTAAGTCCAGAAGGCATGCTTTGAATCGGAAGTGGTGTCCAATCTCATCTGTAGGGCAGCACTCCTGTTCATGTTCCTCCATGCTCTGCCTCTCCACACAGTCCCTCCCCCTTGTGCTTCTCAGTGGAACCTCATCCCTTTCTTCTCACTGTGAGTAGGTGTGTATCAGGGTCTATTCCTTTCCTGACTGCTCTTGCCTTTTGGGCCCGTGGTTTCCTGTCAGCAGTGTGCATGGCGTGCGTGCGTGCGTGCGTGCGTGCGTGCATGCTGGAAACAAAGCCCACATCTGTCTGATCCTCAGAAGAGGCCCCCTGTGCTTGCCGAGAAGGACCACACACTTTAAAGGACCACAACACAGTAGAACCATGAAGGGCTCACATGCCACAGCTGCTCACCGCTCATGCAAGGATGCAGGTGGTTTCTGTCATTGCCTGGGCGCCACCAGGCACAGTGAGGTAGAACACTGTGGACTCAGGGCTCCTGACACAGCTTCCTAAGGACACTGCTGTTCTTTGGGGCTCCCGTTACCCCATGTCCCTTCTGTGAGTGTGGGCACACTGAGCTCTCTTAGGGACTCCAGTCCTTATCCATAGGAATTCCCAACCATACAGAAATATGGGAGGCAGATGATATTCACATCATTCCCTCAGCCCTCCCCCTCCCACGCTCTCTGTATCCATAAACACCTGGTGTTACATTCTGGCTCCCTAGTCACTGCACAAATGTGCGGTGGCCCTTCTGCCCTATTCCCATTCAAGTCTTACTGACTTCGAATCTGATTTCACAGTGCGTAAAGTGGCTATCTACATAAAGAAGCCTAGGTCTGTCCCAGGCCACACCTGCTGGTTGATGCAATAGTAAATGTGTACTGTGGAAGTCTGGGGCCCAATTTAGGGATCACCTGCAGTAATCTTTCCTCTGAGGAATCTGTGTGATCTCACAGGGTTGGCCTTCTCTGATCCAGCCCCCTTGGAGTCCTGGGCCACAGCTGTCTCTTGAGGACACAGAGGAAAACATAGGTGCCTCAGTTACTTCAGGCTGCCTTCTGCTGGACCTTCCTAGCACATGCCCTCCAGCAAGGATGAATGAGCACCATCAAGCCCCAATGTGCCCCCATGTCCAGGCACCACACCTCAGGCACAAGAGAGCCCATCCCTCACTCAGTGCCCTTAGCAACCACGGATGCCCGAGTTACGCTTATAGAACGCAAGCTTTTGACCCCAGGCAGGCCTGCACGAGCTTCTGCTTCCCTCAAGCATGATGTTCTCAGCCTCACACACTTCCTGAGTTAGAAACCATACCTGGGGAATACCAAGTATGTGTTCAAGCCCACAAACCAGGATATCCACGCAACATCTGTAACTCAGTCATAAAGAAAAACGTTTGCACTCAGATCAGGCCACACTCTCCACAGTGTGTGTATTCCATCTGTGCATGCCTATTGCTCCAGGGCATAGAAAAGTCCTTACATTTTCTACAGCCTGCTTAAATATTGTCAGTATTGCCACCCGCCTCCATCGTTTCAGGCATCACCTCCAGTGCACTACCTTCAACAGTTACCTTTCTGATGAAAGAAGCACTATCTTCCCCAGAGGTGCACAGAGAAGTGTGCGAGATAGAATCCTGAAATCTCTGTCTCAACACATGCTTTGGCTCCGTGCCCGAAGGCCTTCTATCAAGAACTTGCACACAATCCCTGTGTGCGACATCTAGTCACATTTTCTCCAGATGGGAGCTTCCAGATGGCTTCTCTCCCTGTGGTAAGACACACAGACAGGGGACAGTCTGATGAGAGGGTGCATGACGGGTACAAAACATATTGCTCACACAGAGGGACAGAGATACACAGAGATCCAGATGATGTGCTGGTGGGTCGGAGAGAAACCTGTAATTACACATCCTGTAATACCCAGCTGATGCTTAACCCAACCGTGAGCAGAGTAAAGACGCAGGCCCGGACACAAACTCTGCCCCTTCCTCAGGTATTCATACCGCGATGATTTTACCACAGTCTGCCTAGCTGTGATTAGTGGCCAGCTTGGAGGCGGCTGTCTTTTGGAGGCATTTCTTACTTCCTGTGTCAGGCCTCCAGGCCAAGAGACCTGGAGACCTTGGCTTCAATCCTCCAAGGAAACTGCCAGTCCTCGTCCCCATTTACCTCCTCTTTCAATGCCTTCCAGCTTCTCTCCCTCAAGACAACACAAGCCACAACTATCTCAGGTAAGGTGCTGTCACATGAACAGGGTCATCCTGTCAAGAGCACATGTGACAATCATCGCCAAACAGAGACGAGGCATCCATTTACGTAGGTTGGCGATCTATGCTTTCAGGGCCTGAAACGATAAAGCTGGTACCAAAGAGGTGTCACCTGAGGACAAAGAGACAGGGCTGGCTGAGCAGCCAGTCCTTGGGGCTTCGCTTCAAACAGTAGTAGTGAGAACCTTTCCTGTCCCGTGAAAGGGCCAGCACGCTCCCACGGCACACTCACAGGCTCAGCTCACACTCACTCAGGCTAGCTACAGGCACCTACCTATGTGCTTTGCGTGTCTGTCTAGTGATTCCACCTCTCCATTCTGTGAGTATCCTTCGCAAATGAATCTGTAACCAGGAAAGAATGGCTTGTCCCCGTTGTCATGGCAACCACAGTGTCACAGGGGGAAAAAAAAAAAACAAAAACGTTCTTTCCTACTAGCCAGTTCTCTGTGGAAATCAGGAAGTACTAATCCACCCAGGAGGCTGACTGTTCACTTCCATCTCTGTCACCTAGTTCCCCCACCACCCCCTGCAGCTGCACGCATGAAAGAAAGCATGCACACATACTACAGAAGGTGATGTTGCCATTCCAGGGTGCAGGGGGCCTTGGTGCAGGGGCTTTGACCACAGAAGGTCTGGGACAAGGCAAGACAAGAGATGGCAGGTTCTGTTCTGCCTTCTAATATAATAAGATCAGGAAGAGGCCAGGTCTGAGGACACCTTTACACTTGCCAGAATCTGGAAGGCAGGGACGTTGTTTCTCCAGATGTAAATAAGTGTTCTAGGTCACTTGGCAGAAAATATGGAGGACTGTGGACCTGCAGGAATTCAGGTGCCATCATCATCAAAAAAAAAAAAAAATCCATCTTGAATCTCAGGCAGCAAGGAGATAGAGCAAACTTCAAATGGCAGGAGGCTTTGGAAACCTCAAAGCCTCCATTTTCCTCTAAGCTGCCTCAAGGCATGCCTACTAGTCCATGCACCCATCCCTGCATCTAGTGGCATGTTTTCTCACCACATTAGATGACACCAATTTGGAAAGTTCACCTCTTCAGGGTTTTTCCTACTCTGACCATGACACATACATGGATCATTACAGAATGTGACTTTTGTCTGACCAATTTCACTTAAAATGCTCCCACGTTCATGGATTGGCAGTGCGTTCCTTCTTAGGGCTGGGTAGTATTCTGTTGTGCAGATATACCATGCTTGGTGTATCTCTTTATCATGAGGGGGTAATTTGGGACTTTCCCACTGAGACTAGGGCTGCCATGAGCCTTTGTGTACCTATATTTGTTCAAATGCTTCTATTCAGGGGATTGGTCCATACCTGGGGGTGGAGTGATTGTGTGATGGGCTGATGTAACAGTTCCCATTTTGATGAACGCAAGGGTGCTCCCCACAGTAGATACAGCATTGAAAATCCCCACAGCAACAAGGCCTTGGGATTCTTCCTGTGCTTAACAATGGTTCTTAATTTCCTTCCTAAATAGTCAAGTGGGCGGGGGTAGGGGGAGGAGAGAGGTGGATTTAACTGCTGTCGTTGTATGTTTCTTGCATAAGGTCAGATATCATGGTACTTGTGTTCTGAGCCCCCACGCTTTATGCATGCCCAGATGATATGGTGGCAAAGCATGGCCATCTTAGATCCACAGTCCTTGGGGGAGGACAGTAGGACCATGAAGTGTCCGAACCCAAGCTGAACAATAATACAGTGACTGCCAAGAGTCTCACTTATTCTTCAGATGGGACTAAGCTCCTGAAGGCAATCAGGAAGGGGGCCCTGGATACTGCAGGCCTAAAAAGGCTGGGCACGAGACTGTACAGTGGGCGGGGGACTAGGGGCTTCCTTTTTCTGCTCCTTGTGTATTTTTGCACTCATCATTGGACGCCCGGGTCCTCCAGAGAAGCAGCCATGAGTGATACTTAGACAAGAGGGGCTTACTGGGGTCCGATGCACATGTGCAACCACAGACATGAGTCAAGCATGAACAACTACAAGCCCCAAGTTACACTCGTATGATTGCTGGATGGGTATCCCTTAGGAGCACCTTCAGCTGGTCTCATGCATGCTTGCTTGCTGTGGGATGTTCTCTATGCTGTGAATGTGTTGTTCTGATTGGTTAATAAATAAAGTGCTGATTGGCCCGTAGCCAGGCAGGAAGTATAGGTGGGACAAGGAGAGAAGAGAACTCTGACTCTGGGAACAGGAAGGCTGAGTCAGAAGATGCTGCCAGCCGCCGCCATGAGTACCAACATGTAAGATACTGGTAAGCCATGAGCCATGTGGCAAGGTATAGATTAATAGATATGGGTTAATTTAAGATATAAGAACTAGATAGCAAGAAGCCTGAGCCACATGGCCATACAGTTCATAAGTAATATAAGTCTCTGTGTGTTTACTTGGTTGGGTCTGAGCGGCCGTGGGACTGGCGGGTGAGAGAGATTTGTCCTGACTGTGGGCCAGGCAGGACCAGGAAAACTCCAACTACACTTGCTGATTTTTCTAGAGAGGCCAGCACCCTTAGTTTCCAGAAGTGAGGACTATCCCTGGAAAAGGAGGGTCTCAGGTAACTGTCATGAAGCATGTCTGTATAGGTAAGTGGCTAGGTGTTAGGGCCCATGAGGTGATGTCATGGGCCTCACTTCCACCCTGGAGTGGACAAGGCCTGGAAGGGCTGCCTGGGAAAGCTTTGTGAAGGTGCTAGGGACCCCAAGGAGTGGGCAGGACAGCGTGTGTGCCCCTGCAGAGACTAAGGACCTTCCACATGGCGCTTTCAGTACCCTTTGGGTACTCCTGCCATTCTGCACAGGTCCATACTTCCACATGTGGAAGCATTGCAAACAGGGAGCAGAGGTGTTCCGGGCACTTTCAGCCCTTCCTAGGTGAGTTCCCAGTTTATGCGCGCACAACCGAAAGCTCCAAGTCAAGTATGGGTTATTATGGGGTGGGCCTCAAGATGGAATAGCATTGGCCAGGCTCCCATACACGGACATGGTTTCCACAGAGGTAGAACACTTTCCGGAAGTGAGGCATACCTGAGGCCCCCCACCCCCCACCTCCACACCCCCGAGGACAAAGAGGGTCTCGGGGATTGTGGTGAGCTGTGTCCCTATAGGTGAGTGACTAGGCATTGGGACCCAGGATAGTCCCTGAGGTGACGTCCGGAGCCCGAATTCCACAGTGGAGTGGAGGAGGCCTGGAAGGGCTGTGTGGGAAAGCTTTGATAGGAAGCAGGGACTGAGAGGAGTGGGCAGGACAGCATGTGTGCTTGCAGAAGGACTAGGGACCTGCCACACGGCCCTTTCTGAAGTCTTTGGGCACATGAGACGTTCATCCGGGTCCACATGTCCACTGTTGGGCCTAATTAAAACAGGAGTATGGGTGTTTCAGGTTCTCTCAGGCCTTAAAGCGTAATTTCCCGTCCACCCGAGCACGATTGTGGGTGGGCCTAACCAAGGAAAAGGACTGGGCAGGCGCATGCGCACACACATGCGCCCATGCTTTTCCACGGAGGCCGACTATTTTCTGCAAGTGAGGACTAAGCAGCTCTGACCATCCTGGAGGGGAAGCAGGGTTTCGGGTTGCAGTGCTGAGGCCTGCTCCTCTAGGTGAGTGACCAGGTATTAGGACCCAGGATATTCCCTGAGGTGATGTCTGGCTCCCAAATTCCACACCGAGTGGCCTAGGCCACAGGAGGAAAGTCTAGGAACGCTTTGTGAGAGTTGCAAGGACTGAGGGGAGTGGACCAGGCAGCACATGTGCTTAGGGAAAGACTAGGGACCTTCCACATGGCCCTTTCTGAGGTCTTTGGGTACTTCTGATGTTCTCTCGGTCCACATGCCCATAGGTGGGACTATTTGAAAGAGGGGTGTGGGTGTTCAGGGCCTCGCAAGCCTTAGTGCAGTGGTTCCTAGGATACGGATACGCATGCGCAACCCCAAGACCCAAGGCACGCATGCGTGAGTGCCAGTTGGGCCT
Source organism: Peromyscus eremicus (assembly GCF_949786415.1). NCBI lineage: Eukaryota > Metazoa > Chordata > Mammalia > Rodentia > Cricetidae > Peromyscus > Peromyscus eremicus. Next base: position 32,551 of record NW_026736759.1, on the reverse strand, counting down.
CAGGATGGGGGCGGCCTGTTTCACACATGCGCAAACGTTTTCCACTGAGGTGAAATACTTCCGGAAGTGAGGTCTCACTAGCTGTGACTGCCCTTCGAGGGTAAGAGTGGCTTGGGGGGATTGCAGTGAGGCGTATTCTCCTAGCTGAGTGACTAGGTATTGGAACCTACCATAGTCACCCATGAGGCGACTTCAGGAGCCTAAATTCTCCATCGAATTGGAAGAGGCCCGGGAGGACAGTCTGGGAAAGGTTTGTCAGGGCCACAGGGACTGTGAGAGGAGTGGTCAGGACAGCATGTGTCTAGGGACCGTCTCTGCGTACTCCAGACATTCTCCCGGGCCCATATTTCTACAGGTGGGACCATTTAAAAGAGGGTTCTGGGTGTTCCGGGCCTTTCTAGGCCTTAGTCGGGAGTTTCTGGTTCACACAGTTTCAGGTTCTCGAAAGTTTCAGTACATGCAGGCGCAATCTCAATCCCCACACCCCCACACCCCCACACCCCCACACCCCCACACCCAACCTGGCCCTCACCCAGTCACACATATGCGATTGCCATGCTTGCTTTTCCAGATGCAGAGATGCTTACTTTCTGGGAAGCCTAGCTAAGTGTGACCCACCTTCGTGGGTAAGGAGGGTCTCCGGGGATCATCGTGAATCCTGTCCACCTAGGTCTGTGAGGAGGAATTGGGACCCAGGATAGCCCATGACACCCAGAGCCTCACTTCCAAATGTAACTGGAGGAGGCCGGATTGAGCAGTCTGAGAAAGCTTTGTTGGGGCCCCAGGGCCCTAGGGAGTTTTGCCTGCTGGGGGAGGGAGTAGGGACCTTCCAGGAGGCACTTTTTGTACTCCTTGGGTATTTTCCAGATTGGTCCAGGGGAGAGAGCTAGACAGGCAGGCATGCTGGAAAGAAGGGGTGCTCTGGGCCTTTCCCACCCTTGATAGTGCAGGTCCCATTTCAGGCACATGCAACTGCAAGCCCTGAGTCCCTAGGCATGATTTCTGGGTGGACCTCACCATGGAACAGGGTTGGCTAGGCCCGTGCCTACATGCTTTTCCTGCTCTTCCGGAAGCAGGGATTCTTAAGTTCAGGAAGTGAGGACTAACTGGGTGTGACCACCCTCGAGTAGAAGGAGGGTCTCAGGGGACGGTGGTGGAGCAGGTTCACTTCGGTGAGTGACTAGTTATTGTGACCCAGGGTAACCCTTGAGATGATGTCTGGAGCCTCACTTCTGCATCAGACTGCAAGCAGGGGGAGGAGGGGGAGCGCGAATCTGAGAAAGATTTGTCAGGATCGCAGGGCCCTGGAGGAGTGGGCAGGACAGCATGTGTTCTGCTGAGGGAAGTCCAGTCCCTTCCAGCCCCTGTTACTGCAGTTCCCAGCTCAGTCAAGTACAACTGCGAGCACAGGTTACCACACATGCTCCATTACTGGATGGGTCTCATCCTTTAGCACCTTGGAGCAGGCTCACACATGCCTGCATGCTCTCCCCCTAATCAGAAATCGTTCCATTCAGGGAAAGGGGCCCTGCTGAGGTGGGACAAGCCTCTGAGGGGAAGAAGCATGGCCACCTAATCTGAGTGGATCCCTGTTCTGAGGTTCTGCTGGTTCCAAAATCAGAGTCATCCTAGGCCCACACAGTGCTTGGTGGTGGCACAGAATCACAGGGTGTCGGGGGCCTGGTTGAGGTGATTTCTGCAAACCTCCCTTCTGCAAGGGACTAGACAGAATCCCGGGCTCTGCAGGTACTAGAAGGTATGTGGGAAACAGAGTGAGGGATGGGCGAGAACATGGAGGGTCCCCATTGCCCCTTGTGTACTCTTTGGTCAACGCTGGACGTGCGTCACCATTTTCGATGTCCGCTGGGCCCTTTCATGCATGGCAACTGCTGGGCCCGAGCCAGGCATGTGTGACTGTTGGACCCATCTGTTGCAAGAGCACCTCCTAGCCCCACCTCTTGAGTTTGCATGATACTCCCAGGCCATCCATTCATCTGTGCCAGGGCAGCCTCAACCAAGGATGGATACTTGGCCCACCACAGGCAAGTGTGCCTTGCTGGGCCAGCCTCAAGTATGTAAACTTGCTGAGGGGCCTCACGCAGGGACAGAAAGATGCATATTCACCTGCTGGGTGCTCAACCCTAGCCTGTATCGCCTACCACACATGTCAGGCACCCCCCTCCCCACCCCACACACCCCACCCCACCCCCGTGCACGCATGCACTTGCGTGCGCATACGCATACACACACACACACACACACACACACACACACACACACACACACCCCTCATATATGTATACCAGCTGGGCCCACTTGCTGGGCCTTTCTCACGTATAGGTGCTGTTCCAGCCAATCAGTAAGCATGCTTGCTTGTGGAGGCAGGCAGTAGCTAGGTGTTACTTTCCTTAAAAAAGAGAAAGAGGTTTCTGAGGGGTGGGTCTCGGAATAGGATTGTCTTGGTGGGTGACAAGAAATCAGCAGAAAGGGCTGAGATTGAGGGCTACAGGTTTGTGGAGAGCTCTGCATTCAGCCAGAAAAATGGAACAGAAAGTGATTGGATGTGGTGGGATATCGGTGTCATCCTCCTGCCTCCTCTTTGCTCCAGCACAGCAAGTGCCAGGACACAAGGCCACAGCCTGTGGAGTCCCGGTACCTGTTTCCATTGCCGTCATGAAATTGCTTCTTGGTGTCTTTACTGTCTGTGCACACTAGCATTTCAGGAGTCCTGCCCAGCCCAGCAAGGCCCCAGCCATGTCAACCAAGGAACAGAAAGACATGGAGAGACGTGCCAAGCGCCCAAGGGTTGATCAGAATCTCCCATCAGATGACTTCCAGAACCCAGATGCAATCACCCCCGGTAACAACTGATAAGGGGCATATAGGGCTGAGCCTAACGGAGGGGACATTATACTACTCCTTGGCAGGTGGAGCACAGGGGTGGCCTGATACTAACCAGGTCATTGCATGGGATCGCGTGGGTGGGGTGGAGATGGGAGATTCGGGTGCTGAGAGCTCATTCTCAAGCATGTTCTGGGTTTCTGTCCCCACCTGACGTTCTCACCCTGTGGCAGAGGTACAAGGCTCACAGAGGAGAGCCATTGTCCTGGCCAACGTGCCTCTGACAAAGCCCATGGGTCACAGTGAATTTCCTTGAAAAGCTTATACAAATACATGTACCTGCTGTCCCCAGACTCCGGCCGAGCTGAATTTCACGTGTGTGTGTGTGTGTGTGTGTGTGTGTGTGTGTGTGTGTGTGTCTGTGTGTGTGTGTGTGTGTGTGTGTGTGTGTGTGTGGGTGGGGGGCATGAGTTCCTGGAAGACTACTTTAAAACTGTTGTTGGCCATGGGCTCAATCAACCCTAGAATGAAGCTGTTTCCCATGTAGGATGATGAGAACAGCACACTTCATTCGCAAAGTTTTTTTTTTTTCCTTTCTTCTCAATGCAGCAAACAATCCAGCAGTTGATACCAGTGAGATGGGCAGCTGTTCCTCAGGACCAGACGTGCAAGAGGCCAGGTGATGTCTTAAAGGAACTTTGGCCTGTCCCAGGAGGTAGTTTCAGTGTGGTTTTATGCAGGCATACAAAGAAATTTCTGCCCTTTGCTGGAAAATGGATCCAAACGGAGAGTTTGGTGTTAAGTGAAATAAGCCAGCACCAAAGAGACCACAGTCACCTGTTTTCTCTCATTTGATGACCCTAAATTATAAATAGGTCCACAAAATAATATAATCCGAATTCAGAAGAGAGGCTGGGAAGAGGCAGGCAATGCCCAATAGAGGGGAAGGTTTGAGGAGTAGAGGCCGACTCTGGAGGTTGAATATGGTCACATGGCATGAAAGTTGAAGAGACACTGGCTGGGTGATAGAGGAGGACTAGCAGGAGGGTACTGAGGAAGGATGAGAGTGAATATGGCTGGAGTGCACGGCAGATGGGTGAGTACACCTTTATGAAGCGCCTTGCAGCTGTACCGTGAATGGATTCCAGTAAACCTTTAGTATAAAATCCCCTACACTGCCAAAACATAACACGAAGTCACTGCTTGAGGAAAGGAGACACTTCCGTGGAGCTGCCTGCAATTGGGCAGGGAGCGAACGCCAGGGATGCAGTTTTCATGTGTCATCCAACACCCAGCCAGAGGTTGGGGTCCTGGGGATACAGCTGACTTTGAGTCACCCATGCTCCAGTAAGTAAGCGTTACCAATGTGCCCGTATGTGTTCTGCAGTGAACTCATTGGTTCACTGTGAAAACGCAAATAAAGGAGTAAAAGTAATGGCCCCAAACAGGAAAATCCAACTTTGCCTCACATAAACGCTAGTCTCTCCAAAACCGAGTGCCTCACCTTTCCTTCGAAGCAAACTTGGGATGTTTGTCCTCAATTAAGGATTCTTGTGTGCATTTTCCATAGGGAACCTGTTCAGAAGTGGATACCGGATTTCAAAGGTGTGTTTGAGCAGATGTCGCTAGCCCCAGAGCCCTCTTTCTGACCCTACAACTTAATAGTGGTGAGAACGTGGTCACCCGCCAACAGGACTCTGTTACACTTCTGTTGCCCAGAGGATTTTTGGGGGTGGGGTGGGGTGGGGTGGGGTGGGGTGGGGGAGACAGTAAATTGTCATTTATCCTTCAGGGGGCACCTTTAGTTTAACTTTTAACTAGCCTCTCTGAGCAGGGGGGTGTTGTAGCTGTCACTGAGGCCCGTGGGGTGAGTTTCCTGCTTCCTGCATTGCTGAAGAGTGTTACTAGGGATGATGGGCAAGCAGATAAGTCTCTGCTTTTTATCTTTACTGCACGAGTGGCATGTCGCATTTCAACAGCTGTTTTTCACCTTCTGAATTAAGTCATTTTTTTCTGGCTTTCCGAAGTTGCTCTCCTCCAGGAACCCCTGCCAAAGGAGGGCATGGAAAACAGCCTTTAGGCCGTACACGTTTATGAGCCTGTCAGGGAATGCTGAAGGCAGCCACACTGTGGACAGGGAAGAAAAGTGTGATAGCATGCAAACGTCATGCATGCCACACTAGCTTGTTTTCTGTCATCCACGGTAACCAAGTCAGTGTACCACACGCCCCTCAGGCTGAGACAGCTTTTATTCACTTGTGTAGGTGGCCCTAAAACAGCATTACTGGAGAGACACCGTCAGTTCTTAGCCAGTGTATAGAGTCAATTCATACAAGCAAGGATGTCTGACAGCATCGCTCTTTCTGGTACAGATGAACTGCTTGGGTTTTTGAGGTGTCCAGAAAATGGTTTGTCAGTGGCGGTCACTCGTCAAAGCTCGATGCCCCCACACCTGTATTCCTAGCACTTAGGAAGTGGAGGCAGGAGAATCAGGAACTGGAAGTCATCCTCACTTACCTCTCAAGTTTGAGACCAGCCTGGGCTACACAAGACCCGGTCTAAAATTAGAAAAATAAAAATACAACAAAGAGCAAAATGGACACCAGATCTGTAGATACCCCTATTACCGTGTAGGTGATGTGTCAGGGATGAAAGTGCGCCTCTTCCTCTGGGTATTTGATTTAAAGTGATACCATTTCCTTTCTCGACTAGATGACGTTACTCGGTACCTTCTGGCAAAGAGGAAGCAGTTTGAAAAGGATATAAATGCCTCTTTCAGCAGCCTGAATGAAAACCTCCAGAGTGTTTTCAAAACCCAACAGAAGTCAAGGTAAAGTTGTGACCCTCTGTCAACGAGACCTGTACAGCTTTTACTCTTCCTTCCAAAGTCACTCCTGCCTGCCATTGTGATCCTGCACAGAGTAGAATCGCTAATGGGACCTACATAGCACTGCATTTTTCTCTATGAGCTAGTCCTATTCATAGCTGGCGGGACCCCCCCACACACACACACACACACTTTTACGCAGCTGAGATGTATTAGCTTCAAGACTGGCAAGAGACCAGTTTCCCCCCATCAGATAACAATAGAGATAACTTCCTGTAAGGAAGGCTAGTCTTCTATGGTCTACAAAACTATACCTATTAGGAGGTACCATCGGCACTCTTTTTGGTAGATCGTTGTGCCCATGTCGGGGGCGGAGGTTCTGTACCCTCTTTGTGTATCTAAGTGTGGGGCGTTTACCCAACCACCCCCACAGTTCCCCAGAGTTTTCTTGAGTGCGAGCAGCAGGAAATATTAGATAGAAGGATTTATTGCGGAGAATATCGCGGAGATAAACAGATAGAAAATAAAGGATAGCCTCGAGAGGGCCTGGAACCTATTCCAACGGGGCCCCGACTGTCTCTGCCCCAGGGTTTTTATAGAGACGCCAAGGGGTGGAGCAAAAGACCTCCTCCCCCAGCACAGCCAAGTGCAGACCATCCCAGACACCTGCACTCAGGCCCATGGTCTAATCATCCTCTATGCGGACCTGCTGGGTAAAGCCACGAGGAACCCGAGAACGGGCTCCCACAGGTCCCCCTTTCTTAATATATAAAAAATAACTAATAATGGCTTACAGCAACCTCCATAGCTGTTACACCTCCCAGTATGGGAGTAGAGGATGATAAAGATGGCGTTTCTCTTTTGAATTAGGTCCAAGGTGACTACAGCAGTCTTAGCTGCCTCAAGCCCTTTCTAAGCCAAAAACTCTTAAGGCGACTACAAACTTAAAGAATCCCTTAGCTTCATCATTACCATTAACAGGTTAACATAAATATTGCTATACATAGTCACAATTTTCTCAATCTTACATCTCAAAGCAAACTCTTAACAGAACCATTTGAATTAGCATATATGGTGCTATATATAGTTAACAATTTCCGTCTTACAACTTTAACTCAATCATTTGAATTTTCTTGCTAGCAGAACGTAGGAAAAACTTCGATGTATTCACATCAACCTTAAATATTTCCTTAACTCCACAAAACCAGCGTGTATTAATATCAATAGGTTTTTATAAACATAATCTCATAACTCCTCCTTTTCTTTATAATGTTTTAAACAAAATCTCAAACCTAGTTAGAGGAACCCCAACGTATACAATTTCTACAAACCCATATTGAAAAGCAATCTTCTCAATCTAACCATTAATACTTTGAAAACTTAGCAAAACATCCAAAAGAATAAAACTCTTTACACTTTAAAAGTAGTCTCTTAGTATACCCCATTTGCATTTCTTACTAACAAAAACATGACATTAACCCACTCAAACAACTTTTGAAATTAGACTAAGGAATATTAACTCTCCCCCTTTTCTTTATAATTTAAGCAAAATCTCAAGCCTAGTTAGAAAACCCAAACTTTTCCATTTAAACAGTTCCATTTGTAACACAAAACCAGTTCTGTAAGTAATTTCATTTTTACATAAACAGTTCCACAAAACAATCCATGAATCACCAATTAATAAAGCATATATGCATACACAAAACTGCATCTTGATTCTAGGTAGAAATAAATTTCTTCATTTAAACAGTTCCATTTTTAACCCAATTCCAGCAAACAGTTCCTAGGTCATTACTATAAGTAAACTCAAAATTGTCCCATTGCAGTGAAATCCCTACTGTTCATTTCATTTCTTTAGTCCCAAAATTCAAATGATAAATTCTGGTACGAGCCTTCCAAATAGGAAGAAATCCATAACCAAAATCTTTTTGTAGTTTTATCTCATTTTAAGTTCAAAAAGTTCAAACAAATAAATTCTGGTATTAGGCTTTCACTTCAAAATATGAAGAGACCGTTTTTTCAACCAAAACTTTTTTGCAGTTAACAATTTTTGTTCAAACAAGCGTTTCTGAACTTACTCTTTTTTAGGTACAGTAGTATTCTAAACCGCACCGTTTTTGATGTTAGCTCAGGTTTTTCTGTGTTGCGTCGATTTTCCACGGATCTCAGCTGCAGATGCCTTGTGCTGGTTCTCGCGTCCGTCATTCTTAGCTCCTTAGCGGCTTCTGGAGCTTTTGAAACCATTCAGACTGCCTACTTTGCAGTCTGCTGGGACACTAACCTTCTGTGTCTCGGGTTCTTTCACCATATACATTAGGAATAGATTCACACTTAACATTTACACTTTTTTACAGATTCACATATAGCATTAACATCTACTTATTTATACTCTTTAAGGGAACTATAGAACTACTTTAGCAAATATATTTCTTATTACTTCTTATATACTTCTTATCTTATTTCTTATTTAAACTTACATTTACAACTAACATCTTTACTTCTTACAAGCTTATTACTACATGTCTTAAGACTACCTTAGATACTTCTTACAAGCTTATATTCTTAAAGGAACTCTATAGATCTATTTTACAAACTTATATAGGGCTACCATTAGCATATATTTAACTTAGCAAACACCTAAAGATTTCTTAACACAGATCTAACAAGAGAATTTTTCTGCAAACCTACATATCTTATTTTCATCTTTTTCTACTTCTTACTCTTAATTACTATCACTATCTCTATTAGAAAGATTCTTAACTAGACAGGAAGTACGTACATCATTTCTAAAGTTTAGAGTTTATAGTCAGCTTTGCTATACAACACTGGGATTTAGTGAGTGGTGTTGTTATAGAATTGTGATAGTTGTTGCTAGGGGACTGTAACTTTCCCAGAATGAAGCCACACTCCAAAGTTGCCGAGTTCTCTCAGCCTTTCCGAACTGGCAGAGATGCACTGTCAGCGGTAAACAGTTTTTAACTAGAGGCTGTCCCTTCACCCAAATTCATAATAGTTCCCCTAAGTGCTTCAATTCAGACAAACGTTTCTATTACAGCAGTACTTTTGGTTTGTTCTACCGAAAAACTTCACTTCACGCTGAGGGTGAAATTACCGTATTTAGCTCTTTGCCAAACACTGCACAGCTATTAGGTGACATAAAGTATTTTTCTAAAGGAGCTAGTAAAGCCACAAGCGGCACAGCTCCGAACTGTTCTATTTCCTCACTGTTTGCATTAACCAATGACAAAACCTCAGAAATACTAATCGAGCCACTTTCATTCTGGTTCCTTTATAGGAACATCATTAGAGCTGACCCTTCCTTAGTTCCACGCTCCTTACCAGACGCTCCAGTAACCACCGAGCTTCATTCTCCTCTTGTGAAAAAACACAAACATGTCCTCGACCCCATATTAACACAGGATCGGGACCCCTCCATAATCCCGAGCCGGGATCTTTCTATTTCTCATTACCTTCAGCTAAAGGACCAGGAAGATTGGCGTGAGCTCTAATATGGCCCACAAAGCATGGCAGCTTGCTTTTGTGGAATAGCATCTTGGAATTGTTGAAACATTTTGACTTGGTTGTTGTTAGTTCCAGTATTTTAACCAAAACTGTTACTATTCAAAGGAGTCAAGAACACAGATGTTCTTTCATGAAACATATCCTTCATTAGCTTACTCTGAGAAAAAGCATTTTCAGGATTTAGTATTTTCACTTCATTAGCTTAACTCCTGATGTTATTAGCAGCTGTGATATTTAACATTGATTTCTTACAAGGAACTTTCAGGTGAAGCAACTCTTTTTTTAAGACAGATTTTTCTGAAGTTTGTTTCCAGGCTATAAAGCAGTCATTTCTTTTTTTGAATGCCTGTTTCTTATCCCCTTAATTAGATTTGCAAAGGAATCACTCATTACAGGCAGTTTGTTCAAGACGTAAAGAATTTTTAATTTCACATAAGTTTACTTCATATGTAAGACAACGTTCAGTGTATAAACTGCTTTCTCTTGCTTTCTTAAGGATTTTAAAGTGGCTTGTTTGCTCTTATAGGTAGCTTTTTGTCATCCAACTACCGTAAAAACTTTGCACAGCTATTAGGGTAAATAAGGCATTTTACCAAAGGAACCCCAAACCATGAAGCACCTAGTTCCGTATCCTTTCAACTTTTTCATTGGAACGGACACTTAAACTCTTAGACAATTTTCCTCCTTATTCTTTTAAAAGCTGTATTTTAAGTTTACCATGAAGGTATTTTCGAGCTGACAAAAGTGTTTCAGGGCAATGTCGCCATCTTTAGAGGAAAAACTACCTTTCCCAGAATGCATTTCCCTTATATCAGTCCATAATAATATCAGTCCCTTATATCAGTCCTTTATATCATTTTTCTTATATCATTTCCCATCAGTCATTTCCCATAGTTCTTTTTGGGTCTGAGAGTCAACTGGTTCTCTTTTACCAGACTTGCTTACAAATTCTTGCCCGGGAGGTTTGAACAAAGTTTTTTGCTTTTGCAATGGGAGATTTGAACAAGCATTTTACATGTTCAATTATGGGACATTGGGAGGTTTCTGGTCTCTCAGCTGGCTTCAACAGGTGTCTCTCGTTCCTTTGACACGGGCCCCCAAATCAGAACTGCACCTGCCTCGTTAGCCGGCATTGAGGCTGGCATCTCTGATAGCAACTTTCCTCGGGGCTTGTGTTTGTCTTAGCCAGTCAGTGAAAAACAAGATCATGTACAACAGCTTTTCCATAGCTCTTTCAGAGAGATTTTCTCCCACTGATTTTTATTCTCATTTTGCTTGTTCTTTCCCCCACCCCAGATGCAGAGCTTCAGGTATCTGTCTGCAGCTCTGTACCTCTGCTAGCTGCTTTTGGAGGTAGGGGCTTTTTTTTTTCTCCCCCCAAATCTGCCTCAAATTCTAGCAGCTTTTCCAGGTCATGCATTTTCTGGGGAGGCATCTGTCCCTTCTGTTTCTTCAGAGTCTTTCTCCCAGACAGTTCCCAGTTTGGTCTCAGTTTATCCCCTCTACCCCAGAAACAGTTTCCGACACTACAGTGGCGGCTTTCCCTGCTACTGAAGGTAGGGTTTTTTGTCCGTTTCTGTTTTCGGGGTCTGTGTGGTTTGCGTACAGACTGAAAATCTAACAAAGAGGTTTTTGCCATTTCTAAACTCCCATTAGGACAGGTGTTTTGCTTCATCAGGCCTTCACCTGGCCCAGTCCCCCAGTGGGTTGTGTTTGCTTGTCTGGGTGCTCAAGGACAGAGCTTATGCCAGAGGCAATCACCCCTCAGGGCTACACTCCCCCTCATCTCACGGGAGTCAGTTGAAACAAAGCTTTTCTCAAAGAGGTGCTTTCTCTGACAGAAAAGAAGGCTTTACTCCTGGATAGTTCTGTTCTGCCCTGGCTGGGCTCTTTCCCCAGACAGCGTTCTGACTCAGCAGCACAACTGCTTCAGACACAGTTCAACTTTACTGTTTTCCCAGAAAGGTCCTTTCTCTGATAGGAAAGCTTTTCTCCGATTTCTTTTTGCAGCTGTGGACCTATCAACCCAGGACTTGTAGGAAAGCAGACAACTGTGCCGTTCCCACCGGCTTTAGCTTTGTTTGTTCATTAGCAATCTTCCCCTGGGTCCTGCACCTTCCTGCCTCAGCTCTGTGCTCCAGGAAGTTTACAACTGCAGGAACCCTAGTATCCCTGAAATGCACCCCAACTCAGAGACGCTGGCCAGTCGCCTCCGGGTTTTTGCTCAGAAGCGAGGATACAATGCTTCAGGGGATCTTTGCGTTAGGACAATTAGGAGCACCTTTTCAAAGACGCTCACTCAGAAACAAAACCCTTGATGCCTCAGCTCGGCTGTAACTGAAAAGCTTGGCTTTTTTTCTTTTCTCAGGTAAAGTTTCCTGCCCTTTTGGGCTCTCTGTAGCTCTTTACCCACACTCTCCCAAGCGTTTCCCTCAGGGGACTCTGACCCACTGTCTTTTACTAGCTTGAAGAGACAGAGGTTTTTAGGAACTTGTCCCTGCCTCCTGCATTGCAGGGAGGATTTTTAAAGCTTGAAAGAACTTAGGTTTTGCTGTCTTTAGAGGTTTGTTGTTTTCCCTTTGAGCTAATCACAGGTGGTCCCCATATTAATCTTCAGGTGATTCTAATTAATTTTTGTCCTTCTGAGAAAGTTAAAGGCTTTAGTTTTCAAGTTTAAGAGCTGTTGAGAAAGAGGAAGGCTTTTTAGAGAGATTTTTTTTCCCCAAAAATTTTCCAAGAAAAGCTTTTAGTTAAGAGGAAGATTTTTTTTTCCCCCAAGAGAGAGACCAACTTTCCCCAAAACTTCCCAACTTTAAATTTTTTGGCTTTTTATACCCCCATTTTTACCTCAGGGAGAAAACACTTTCTCCTGCTGCTTGGACTTAGCATTTCAGCTGTCCCCAGGACAAAAGCTTCCATAGGAAACTTTTTCTTCCCCAAAAGCTCAGAGAAGAGCTTTTTTTTACTACCCATAAAGCCCAAAGAAAGATTTTTTCCCCCAGTTTGCGTTTATAGCCCCCAAAGTTAGAAAATTGTAGAGTTTTTCTGTCTAGTTGCCTTACTTATTTTTTCCTACACAATCTTACACTTCTAAGTTTTTCCTAAACTATATTACTACGCTATACCTTATACTTATTTTTCACAGATAGAAATTGAGAAAGGGATAGAAGATAGAAAATTTTGACAGAAAAGAATTTCGCTGCAGCATCGGACATCCTTCCAGTCCGCTTTCCTTTTCTCTCGAGGATAAAAACCCTGCCTCTCAATATATATATAAAATATATATTTTCCATAACACCGGCATGCCTTATCCACTGGCAGGGCTGAACTCAGCACTTTCGCCAAAAACTCTGTAATAAAACTATTATTTTCCTTTATCTTTAGTCCCTATTACTTTGTCTTTAGTCCCTGTTCATTTGTCTTTAGTGCTCCCTTTTTTTTAGTCCCCCCTTTTTTTCTTTAGTCCCTTTTTTTTCTTTTTTCTTTAGTCCCTGGTCATGGCGCCATTCTGTGGGGCGTTTACCCAACCACCCCCACAGTTCTCCAGAGTTTTCTTGAGTGCGAGCAGCAGGAAATATTAGATAGAAGGATTTATTGCGGAGAATATCGTGGAGATAAACAGATAGAAAATAAAGGATAGCCTCGAGAGGGCCTGGAACCTATTCCAACGGGCCCGACTGACTGGCTCTGCCCCAGGGTTTTTATAGAGACGCCAAGGGGTGGAGCAAAAGACCTCCTCCCCCAGCACAGCCAAGTGCAGACCATCCCAGACACCTGCACTCAGGCCCATGGTCTAATCATCCTCTATGCGGACCTGCTGGGTAAAGCCACGAGGAACCCAAGAACAGGCTCCCACACCTAAGTCCCAGAGGATGAAGGGTATGTTGCCTTCACAACACAGACTTGGGCTCTCAGAATCTCTAGGTTACTCCATAAGGGAAAGGGAAGATGAGTCTAATTTTAAGCCAGAAATGCAATCTTGGGAAATGTATGCATCAGAGCATCCTAGGTGTTCGAGAGGGAAGACACGTGAAATGGCGCGTCACTGGCAGCAAATTAGGACAACATTCTTCTGGGACGAGAGTCACATTGCTGCCTCTCAAGAGCCAGTTTCATTCATGTCCCCTTTCTCTTTTACTCCTAGCTCTTGTTTCAAAATGATGAGTGTGTGTGCCATTGCCTTACCCACACGCAGTGTGACAATGCTCAGTAATTGTTACTGTGTTTTACAGGCAGGAGCTTCACTCTATGCACTCCCAGATGTTTGAGTCTCTGTATCACAAGTGGCTGGACGAGGTGGAGAGAGCAAGGGAGCAAGAAGAACACCTTACTGTGAGTGTCTCTCTCTTAGCTTGGAATAGATCCGCTGTGTCCGTTTCCAAAGTGTCAGGGCTTCAGTGCATCAAGTCAAGAGGGAAAGGGACAGGACGGGACATGAGCATACGGAGACAAGGAGGGTGGTGAATGTGGCCTGGAGAGACTGGCCATCCTCTCTGGCTTGCTTCTTTTTCTGTGGAGGGGTGATGTGGTCATGGGTTAGGAGCCAGCATGGGGGGCTGGGGGAGGCTGAGCAGGCACTGCCTGGAGAGTGCAGGAGAAGGTATGGGCTTGTATGCTCAGAGGGAGGGGAGCCTTTGTGATCCACACAGTGCAGATGCCAAGTAGTGCGGGATGGGGTGGGGCTGGGGGGTCCCAGGTAGCCTTCTGACACAGTGATCAGGGAGGCAGAGTGAGAACAGTCAGTATGGACACCGAGTAGTGCGGTCTTTGAGGAATCTTTCATCCTGATGGAAGACAGAGCTGTACTCCCAAAGGCGCTGACTTCCAAAGGTGGGGAAGCAGAACCTGGAATCTGAGGGAGATGGAGAAAGATTCCAGTCTGGTGGTGAGGAGCATGTTCTCTGGACCCCATTGCTTGGGATGCAACCATAGTCCTGACACTTGCTCATTGTGAAAGCTCAGGAAAATAATTAACCTCCCTGCCTCAGTTTCCTAGGAGTAAAAGCCGACCTGTGAAGAATCCCTACCTTTCTAGACTTTGTGTATTGAGTGGTTTCATTTTGTGACATGTTGCTATGGAACGTTTGACCGTGGGAGCTGATGCATGTTTGCTATTCGTCTGCCCTGCCCTTCTTGTTTGGTTGATAATGTAGTTGATGGAATGTTACAAGCTGGGGAATGACTGATTGATGAGGAAGGCTTAGGTCAAAACTTTGTTGTTGTTTTTTTTTAAAAAAAGAAGGGTTTCCTTGGAAGCTATTCTGTGTCCTCGTTGTATTAAAATAAATACTTTGTGAAAACAAAGGAATGCTTTGTACTTAATTTTGGTGAGGTGAGAATCCACAGATTAGGTGGGTCTTGCGTTAATTTCAAAATGAATAATTATTTCATAGAATTTTTGCACAGGCTTGACAGACTATCTCACTCTGTGACTGGTCAGACCGTGTTATGTTGCTTTTGGCAGTGAAGGGCATGTCTTCAAACTTGTTGATGAATGTCAGAACACAAAACATCACGGGAAGCAGTTCCTGTAAGCAGCAGGGTTGGATGTTCAGTGTTACTGACATTTTGTCATTGATTTCCTCTATTTCAGCTTATAGCTCAGCAGCAGATGAAGATTTTACAGAAAGCTATAGAGGATCATGAAACCAGGATTGAAAACGCTAAAGATTTATGTGGCACATTTTTGAAGGTCTGGTGGATTGCACTTGTTAACAGAACACACCCATTTATGTCACACCAGGTGTCTGTAAAAGCAGAAGACAGGTTGGCCCTTTCTCAGTTTGTGGGAGAAGTAATTAGTTTTGAAAACCGGGATCACATTCTCTTTGGATTATTTTCCCCGCACAGAGGAGAAATGCTAAGGTTTGTTTAACCTGGGAAACTGATGACAGTGTTGGGGACAGTGTTCTAGCACGGGAGCTGGTGGCTGGAAATTTGCTTAGAAAGGAGCATACTGCATCGCAGTGATGAGCTATTACTGACCTCTCGTGACATTTCGATGGAAATTGGCAAGTCTGGGGATCCTTCTGGTTTTCTTTGACTCGTTTGGATTGGACAGGTCGGTAAAACAAGCAATGGGCAAGGGTAGATTTTATTTTCTTTCATGTTGAGTGTTTTGTAGTCTTCCGACATCAGCATTGTTCTTGGGTATTGGTGGCCGGCCCCGGCCCTGTATTTCAAGAGCTCCCCAAGAGATGTGGGGAATGACAAAGCTGGCAGAGGATTAACCCTCTTTGAACTGAGAGCTGCGAGCTGGCAGTCATACCCTTGCTGAAGCTCTAGTTCCTAAGTGACCTCTATATATCCAGGAGTTGAAGCAGCCCTTCAATGGGAATTCTTTTGGATGCTCTCATTTAAATACACTATGAAATAATCTCTCCTCATATCTGATTCAGATGCCTTAACTAAAGTGCTCAGAGTGCCACAGTAAATTAAATGTTTTCAAGATGCTATCGAGAAGCTAGGCCTGTCTTTGCTGAGCAAGCATGAGTACCCCAGTTAGTACCCTAGTGAATATCCCCAGCAGCCATGTGTCCTCCAGGCACAGCAACAGGTGCCTATAACCCCAGAGTGGTGAGGGTAGAGAGAGAGAGACACAAGGACCCCTGGGGCTTGTGGGACCACCAGTACAGCCAAATTGGAAAACCCTGTGTTTAGTGAGAGACCCTGCTTCAAAAAGTCATGTGGTGAGCGGTTCAGGAAGGTGCAGGCACACGGGAGCACACATGTGTGCGTGCAAACATGTACATGTGAAGGAAATCACTTTGAGTGTTTTTTATGGCCTCTGGTCTCCACACTCAAGCACACATACATGGACACCCTCCGGCACACACCCATGCACACAGAAAAGTAAAACTGAATTTTCAAGACCTTGGGGCCCATCTACATGCATCCAGTCCTTTAGGAAGAGCTTAAGGAAAGGGAACATGCAGCACTAATGCAGCTGAATACTGCTTGGGAACTGGTTGGAAGAACTGACCAGAAAGGCTTGATTCTAACTGTGAGTGCTCAATGTGAGCAGCACCACAGAGGGAGCCTTGTGACTGGGCCTCTCTGGCTTCCCAGGTGGTCCCTGCCCTTCTGCCCTGTGCTCTTCTGCCTCCCTCACTCTCTTGATCTCCCTCTGCTTCTCCACTCAGGCTTCCCTCCTTTCCTAGTCCTTGGCTCTGGCTCTGAGGGACTATTGTCCTGAAACATGGCCTTTCCCTCTTCCAGATTTCCCAGTGACCTTCCTTCTTAATTCTCTCTGCTTCCTGTGTCCTCTGCACAACACGCTCCCTCTCCCTCCCCAGCCTCTTGACAGCTTCACTGGCTGCCTGCTTCCCTCTGTCCATCTTGTCTTCCCTCCTCCCAGTGCACCAGCTTCCCCTCAAGTGGCTCCTATTCCGTGTCCATGCTTTGCTTCTGCTCTTTGCCCAGGAAGCTCCCTGTGCCTTGTCTTCTCTAAGGAAATCGTACATTTTCACTGCTTGAAGTCACCAGTTGTGTCCTTTTCAGCTGCGAGCCCAGCAAGCTCCCTTTCCATACCTGTTTTCAGCTAGTGTGCATGCCATCTGTTCCCAAGCTGCTCTGGGCCCTGGGAATAGGGCAGAGACTGAACAGGCATTTTGCAATTTCTGGACAGAGGGTGACACAGTTCTTTCTCCTCTGTGTCCACCACTGCAGTGTTCTTTGAGAGATCAGAGGGGTTTGAGTCCCCGCTTGAGCGTTTCTTAGATTGAAGGGTCATGGGATCGTACACTGTGTCTTCCTCTGAAAAATCACATTCCGTGGACATAGTGAATGGCTCCTTCCTCTGGGAAACCTTGGGGGTCTCCAACGTGGGCCTGTGCCTCGTTTTCCATGTCTGCTCCGTGGGACCTTTTAACTGATCCTCCACCCATTTTCCGAGATAAGTGCCTTAGCTGCTGTTGTCCCACACAACGGCACCACCTTAAAATGTGGCACTGGAGCTTTCTGTGGAGTGGCTATTTAGATGTGTGTGAAGTAGCCACTGTTCGTTCTTTGAATTCATAACAAGCATCCTTTGGATATGCAGAGTCGGTTCTTTTAAAATTAAATGAGGTGAGGTGTCAAGCCAAGCCAGGGCTTTGTGCTCAAGCAGAGTTTTGTTTGTTTGTTTGCTTGTTTGTTTGTTTCAGAAAGCCAAGGACTTGAGTGAACATCGCAAAGCTTTTATTGGTGGTGAAGAAAGTGAAGTGAAGAAAGAAATCTCCAAGGCGCAGGACAGAGTTATCATGGAAACTGTAAGTCGTGTGTCTGTAATGCCGTGAGCCTCGAGATGGCTTCCTACGGGCAGAGATGGAATAACAATTCCCTAATTCTCCATTTTCAAACAGCAAGAGCAAGATGTGTCTGTTGTTGAAACATACCTTCAATCCCTGGTCCTTGACCACTCTGAAGAAACCATCTGAAGCTCACGTAGAGGACGCACAGGGAGCATTAGCCCTGCTAAGAGGACGTTAGTAGCAGTCAGTGCAGCTCCTTTCTCTTTACTTCGCTTGTTAGAAATATGACTGAGACTCTGTTAACCATTAAGTGAACCCCTAACAGTTCTGTGAGTAGCAACAGTTAAGTGTGGATCCTCCAGCCCCTGACAGCAAGGGAGATACATTCTCCCCAGCAGTGGCAGTTACATTTTGCAAGAAAATGTCATTTGATTTTACGATTGGCTTCTTTGGTTCTCTGTCACTTGCCCAAAGTGAATGTTACCTTTCTTATTTCAGGAAGAAATAAATAACGGTGGGATCCATTTTTTCTGTGCATGCTTTCATTTATTCAGGAGGTCACAGAGCCAATTCCATTGCAAATGGGCCTTTACAGGAAAACCAACCCAACATGTTCACTCAGACTTAACTGAGCACAACTCATGTTTTCCTGCCCAGATGTGCTAAACTGTTGACAGCATTCCCGCAGCAGCAGAGCCAGATCTTAACGTGTTGGGTGTGAGCTTGCAGTGGGGCTGTGGCATTTCCCAAAGACTCGTTTCTAGGCTGTATTCAACACTGGTTGGAAGACACCTGCCCTTATCTTTGGTCACAAACATTTTATCATCGATGAATATCTGCATAAGCATTTACAGTTTCAGAATTTTAGATGGGTGTTTCCAGGAACATTTTCTAGTGTTCTCTTTAGAGTTTAATTTTCATCAAGAAGTTCTGCTTGCTTGTGTGTGTTTGTCTAACCCTTGAGTTATTCTTTTACCCTTGTCCTGTGCTCTGTTTTCTTTATGAATCCTTAGAATCTGTGTTCAGTCCATTTGATACATATTTTCATGGGTGTGTACTTGTTGAGACTTTGTGAGCATATTCAAGCGAGTGTCGGCACCCATGAAGGCCAGGAGAGGGCCTCAGTTCCCCTGGGGCTTGAGTTACAGGTGGTTGTGAGCTACCCAAGGTGGGTAGTGTCTAGTTGAATTCGAGTCTTCTGGAACAACAGCAGGTGCTCACAACTGCTGAGTCATCTGTTCAGCCCTGTTCAACACATTTGAAATTGCTTCACCTTTTACTTGGAGTTTGTGAGCTAAACTTATTCTTTGTGTAGATTACAGAAATGAATCTATGATGGAAAACAAAACCCTTCTGACAGGGAAGAGAGGAATGATGATCACTTTCCCCTGTGCTGTCCCTTTTCATGTGGCCCTGCCTACCACTGTTTCGTTTCAAATTTTCCTGATGGTTTCAGTTTTAATTGTCTTTTGAAGATGAGCCTGATGGATTTACAAAAACATTACGTGTGTGTGTGTGTGTGTGTGTGTGTGTGTGTGTGTGTGTGTGTAGAGAAAGAGAGAGAGAGAGAGAGAGAGAGAGAGAGAGAGAGAGAGAGAGAGGATGACACACTTGGTATCTTCTGTCAGCCTTTTTTTTTCAGACAGGATGTGAAATTTATTACTGAACATGATTTAGTAGGGTAGAGGAGAGCACCACAGTAGACCACCTCAGGAGTGCAGGGCCCGCCAATGCCCAGGGGACCATGATTGGTGGTGTATTTAACCCCACAGCCATCAGGGATGAGTCGCTTCTCAGTGTCCATGTCTTTAGATCAATCTACATTCAACTTAGCAAAGACCCACCTCTTTGAGATGTGGGTCTGGAGAAAGACAGATGGAAAAAAAAAAAAAGAAACTCAGTGAGGATGATCAGAGCAAGAAAGTGGGAGGAAGGGGCTTAATAACAACCACTTGCCTTCTGGCAGTCAGAGAGCTTTAAGTTGGCTTTCAACTTTCAACATAGGGCCTCCATCAGATGTTCCTTATTCTGAAGCGTGATTCAAGGGGACACGATGGCCTGGACAATGAGAACCCTGGCCGTGGTAACTTGAGGCACCACAAATACCTGTCTGGAGCCTAGACTGAGGACAACATTGAGATCAGAGACTTGAAAAGCCATCAGAAAATTGTCTCCCAGGTCCCTTAGGGTAGCCTATATAAGCAACAGGGTGAATTCACTCCAAAAGAGTGTGCTGTTAGCAACCATTGCACACTAGGCCCCCATGAGGAAAGGGATCTACCTGGTCAGCTTAGTTGGGCTGCGGATTTACTTTATCTTTTTAGACACAGCCTCTCGGTGAACATGGAACTCACTGATTTGGTCAGGCTGAGTGGCCAGGAGCTTTGGAGATGGATCCACCAGTCTCTGTCTTCCACCCCAGACCTGCTGGTTCTGGGGTTTAAGAGTATTACTGTGCTTGCATTTTCCATGGGTGCTCGTGGTCTGAACTCGGATCCTCATGTGCATGGCAAATACTTTACCCACTGAGCCATCATCCTTGCCCATCTTTAATTTTATGGTTGGTAACATTAGTGTTACAAATGAATGACACTCATGGTGCCATTTCCTTCCATGTACATATGTGCACAGATGATACACAGCCTCACCATGTTTCTACCTTCTCCCACACTCTCAGATGCTGCATCTCACAGACCTTTTCACAGTCTATAATAGTCCTACTCTCTGGTCCATGGGTTTGATTTTTTTTCCCAGTTTTCATGTATGAAGTAAAAGAGAACATGTGACACTTGGCGTATTTCTCTTACTGTTAAGTAATGCCCTGTTACATTCATTTGCCTGTGGAGAACAGGCTTTCGTTTTCTTGTCCCCCATGTGAATGTGCCATGTAATGTATATATTATATAATATATACTGTATATATTATAGCATTTTCTTCATGCTGTCATGTGTTGATGGCCACCCAGGATACTTACTTGAGCTTGTACATGTCTCCTCTAACTAGAAGGCCATGTGTCTTGGTTAATCTGGGTTGTCAACTTGGCTGGATTGACAGATACCTAGAGTAAGATTAGGGAAGCTCACTTCTGGTGTGCCTGTTACAGCATCATTTTCAGAGAAGACTGATTCACAGGAGAGTAATCCTGCATGTGGATACTCCATACAGTAGTCTGGGAGCCCAGGCAGAATTAAAGAAAAATAAGAGAAAGCCTGCCAGGGCAGCCTAGCTCCATCCTTCCTGAGCTAGTGCATGTAGCACTGTCACCATCGCCCATGGCCACCAGATTCCAGAGCCTCCAGCTGTCCAATGAAGATGCACAGCAGCTATGCTCCAGGGAGCTCCCAGGCCTGGATTGGGGCTGCAACATTTGTCCTCCTTGAGTTGAGGCTTTCAGCTTGTCCGTTTAGTTGATACTGAATTATCCCACTCTCCAGCATGCACAAAGTCATTTTTGGACAACCCAGCCCCCAACTGGGTAAGACATTCAATGAATTCCACCCACCCCATGTACTTGCATGTGTGCGTGTGCGTGTGCGGTGTGCGGTGTGCGTGTGTATGTGTGTGTGTGCATACATTTTTCCATTGACTCTACCTGGAGAACCCTGACTTACACAAAGTTATGCATGTAGTTGCCAAGGTTTCAGAGACTGTCAGCTATGATTTCAATGTGCCAGGTGGTTTTTTTTCCTTCTGTATCCATAGTCTTGCTCATTCTAGAGAATCACTCTACTGCAAACCTGTACCTCCAGCCCTCGGTCACCCTTTCATTGAGTAGGTTTTCCATCCTCAACAAGCAGCTCTCCTTTGGGTTGGTTTGCCATGGAGAGACATTTGATCCTATTAGTATTCCAGGGATCCTGTCACTGCCCTCCATATTTGTTTGTTTCCCTTTTTTTTGGTTTTTTTTTTTTTTGAGACAGGGTTTCTCTGTGTAGCTTTGCGCCTTTCCTGGGACTCACTTGGTAGTCCAGGCTGGCCTCGAACTCACAGAGATCCGCCTGGCTCTGCCTCCCGAGTGCTGGGATTAAAGGCGTGCGCCACCACCGCCCGGCTGTTTGTTTCCCTTTATTGCTGTCTGAATGTAATATTCCAAAGAACTTGTGTACAAGCTCTGATGTCCTTTCTCCTATTCTGTTCTCGGGGCTTTCCAATGAGATTTTAAAATTTGACTTACTCAGGCATTTTGGAACTGTTACTCACTCGTGTTTCTCCCTTTTCCTGAAGTGCTGAAGAATCAACCCGGAGTGTCAGAATAGCTAGGCCGCCATTGTACCACTGAACTACATCCCTGGCTGAACTGTATATTTTGTTTCAAACCAGAGTTTATAGGTGAGGTTTTTTTCTTTATCTTTCTTTTCTCATTCCTTTCCTCTTTTAAAAAACCTCTTTCAAAAATAATCGTATAAAATATACCGATTATTGAATTTCACTGTGATAAGCTGTGATCATGCTCACTCACGCTTGTTTGTACCTTTACTTTCCTTCCCATCTCTCCCCCTCCATTAGGCTCCTTTTTCTTTCCCTAGAGGTCCCTGTTCATGGGGGTGGTGAGTTCTTCCCTTCCCATGTCAGGATGAGCTTGTGTTAGTGGCTCCGCAAACTTAGGTGGAAACAGCATGTTATAGGAGGCAGAATGAAGGAGCAGCTAGGAAAACCCAGCCCTGTCTCCTCAGGCAGACTTCAAGGAGAACTGCCTAAATAGAAAGTGGGCTTTCAGTTTCCACTGTCCATTTCAACCTCAAAGACAGGACCACCTTAGATGGTGCATTACTGCTTATAAATTGTATTAATAAGATTTTAAATGAGAAGTACAAAAAATGAGATGGTGATTAAAAACATTCTTCTGTATTCTGCTTGCTTGATTTTTCTATGCAATGTATTTCTTTTGGTAATGTCTCCTCATAGGGTAACTAAATTGAGCTGCGTTTCCTAGCAGTGAATGAATTTGACTTTTTATGTGGGTGCCAAATTACAGTTGCATTTTATTAAGCAAAATAAAATGTGCTTGCAACTGATTAATGTTCTGGCTGTGTTAAATTTAAATGTCTCAAGGCATTGGTCTTGTAATAGACAGCTGTGTTCAATGTGATAGGAAAAAAAAAAGTCCATCTTACATTGATGATAATGTATGAATTTACTGGATAGGGTTCACTATTCTCGTGTACTGATACCATTGGTAGGACAAAGTAGAGAACAACAAAATATCGTCTACTTAATTCTCTGATGGTAGTGTATATATATATATCATCCTCATTGAATGTATTCTTCAGAAAGAGAAAACAAAGGGAAATCTCTTCTTGGCAGGAACACAAACACTTGTGGAATATTTATAAAATGAGCAGAGTCATCATCTTGAGTTACATAGCTGTTGGCGAGCCCAACGGACTCCAAATGGATACTCCCCAACTCATGATCCCATGGACAGGCCTGGGTAAACTCAGTCAGGGCTTCGGTGGAATATCTCAGTGGTTAAGAGCACTTGCTCTGTGAGTATGAGGTCCTTAGTTCAAAGCCCCAGCACCCATGTAGAAATACAGACATGGCTGCATGTGCCTGTAATTCCAGAGTGGGAGACAGGTGAATCCCAATAGGGCAGTGGCCAGGCAGCCTAAGCAAAACATCTAGCTTTTGGTTCATTTGAAAGACCTTTCAAGGCAGTAAGTGGCAAAGCTGTGGAGAAAGCCATGTGATGTCCTGCTCTAGCCTCTGCATGCACACCAGACATGTATGCATAAATATACTACTGCATACACATGTAAGAAAAGAAAACTCAGTGGGTCAGAGCACAGAAGGTCATGAAAGTGGGAATGGAATTTTTAGGGGGCTTCAGGGCTGACAGAAGATAGAGGGAGATAAAAGCAGGTTGGATGAGAATAATCAGAACATGTCAGTAATTGTCAAAAAACAAACAAACAAAAACAAAAAAACAACCAAAAACCTAATTTAACAGACAATGATTCATCCTGAATTGTGCAGAGGTAAGATCTGTGAAGTGACTTGTCTCCCAGCTTGGGAGGAAGAAATACTGTTAAGACCACATAGTCTACTTCATTTTCCATTTCCCCTTAGAATATTTTAATTGCCATTTCCCCATCTTCCATCGATAGTGTTAGCAGAGAGGCAAGTCTGTTGTGCTTTGAAAGCATTTTATTCATATTGTGATGGAATACCACAGTGTTCATTGCTATCGTTTGTAGGCAGAAATTTTAGACTATTCTCTTCAGATTATGATTTTGAATATGAAGTTAACCATGGATGCAGATTGTGGTGGACTGAATAAGATTGGCCATTATAGGCTCATATATTTGAATGCTTAGGGAGTGGCATTAATGGGAGTGGCCTTGTTGGAGTAGGTATGGCCCTGTTGGAGAAAGTGTATCACTGGTGGTGGGCTTTGGGGTTTCAAATGCTCAAGCCAGGCCTGGTGTCACTCTCTTCCTGCTGCCTGTAGAACTCTCAGCTCCTCCTCCAGCATGATGTCTGCCTGCATGCCACCATACCCCCTGCCATGATGATAATGGACCGAACCTCTGAAATGGTAAGCCAGCTCCAATTAAATGCTTTCCTTTATAAGAGTTGCCGTGGTCATGGTGTCTCTTTGAAGCAATAAAACCTAACTAAGACATAGATCAAGAGACAGACAGAAAACCTCTCTTAACATCAGGCTTAGCTTCTGAGGAATCCGTTGTGTCAGAGTCTGAAGTGGCAGGGCTTTATGCAGTGGTTCAGGAGGGAAGGTAGATGGTATGAGCTTAGAGGGCCAAGCAGGGTGGTGGAAGTGGCCATTCTCTCTGGATTG
This sequence comes from Peromyscus eremicus, assembly GCF_949786415.1. NCBI lineage: Eukaryota > Metazoa > Chordata > Mammalia > Rodentia > Cricetidae > Peromyscus > Peromyscus eremicus. The sequence continues at coordinate 8,330 of NW_026736759.1, read as the reverse complement.
CTTCTGTTCCGGGGAGAGATGCTAAGGTCATGGTTTAGGTGCTGGCATGTTGGTGGAGGCAGTAGGCAGAGCAGGTGCTGCCTGGAGGGTGGGATACAACATATGGGATTATATCCTGAGAGGAGGCACTTCATGATCCTTGTGCTGACAAATTGCAAGCAGAGTGTGTGTGTGTGTGTGTGTGTGTGTGTGTGTGTGTGTGTGTGTGTGTGTGTGTGTTGGGGGGTACCATATAGAGCCTATGGCAATGAGATCAGGAATGCAGAGTGAGAGCATTCACAGTGGCTGCGGCAGAGCAGGTGGTGAGTTGGCTTTCAGGGGTTGAGGTTCAGAACAACCCAGTCCCAGAGCCATGGTGTTCATTAAAGGACGGGCAAATGATAAAAACATGTCAACATACTCCCTTATAGGAAGAGAAAGTCCATCAGATTTGGGGGAGTGATGAGTGGCTTGTCAAGTCTTCATGAAAAACCTTATACCCATACCCATACCTAATGTTGCAAAGTAGGAAACTTTCCCATTAGATGATTAGGAGTGGGGTAATTGTGCAGGGTATTTGTGTAGAAGTGGGTTTCTCAAATTTTGTAAATGTGGTTTTAAAGTCTGTTAAATGAGAAGATATTAAACGTGTTCTTCACCATTTTTGGTTAATAGCTGCAGAGATGATGGCTCAGTGGTTAAAGTGCTTGAAAGGCAAGCATGAACACCTGGATTTGGAAGGTCAGTACCCACATAAACAAACAAACAAAACAAACAAACAACTAAAACAGGATTAGTGCCATATGCCTGGAAGCCCAGTGCTCAGAGGTGGAAAGAGGAAGATTCCAGGGACATGTTGGCCAAATACCCTTGTCACTCTGGGAACTTCAGGTTGTCATTGATTCTGGATCAGAAGCAGAAGGTGGAGACTGATAGAGCAAGACGCCCAGCATCAACTTCTGGCTCCTGCGTGAGCACCCACAGGTATACACATTCACATATGTGCGCAAACACATGCATATACCACACAGAGACAAAACTGTCGTGTTAAAGCATAATTAGAATTATGTTTTTTGTAAATTTCCCATTCTTCCTAAATGTTTACTTTATCCTTCATAGCATAGACCATGTGAGGACAGATCACTTGCATTGGAGAGAAAAGCAGAGCCCAAACTCAGGTGGCGCAGACCAAAGGAAAGAGTTAGTCCTGAGTTTTCTTGTCCTTGGGTGAAAAATGAAAGGTACCTGACTTAGTCAGCATTTCTATTGCTGTGATGAAACACCATGAATAAAAGCAACTTGAGGAGGAAGGGGGTTCTTTCGCTTACATAGGTCGATCATGGAAGTCGGTTGGGGCAGGAACTCAAATCAGGGAAGGAACTGAGGCAGGAGCTGATGCAGTGGCCCTGGAGGAGTGCTGCTTACTGTGTTGCTCAGCCTGCTTTCTTAGAGCAACCAGGACCACCATGCCCCCGAGGGGGGGGGCACCTGCCATCCATAGTGGTCTGGAAACTCCCACATCAATCACTAATTAAGAAAAGGCCCTGTAGGCTTGCCTACAGCAATCTTCAGCTCTGACTTGTGTCGAGTGGACATAAAATTAGCCAGTACAGTGGCCATTTGATTCCATCCCCAAAATACTTTAGTACAGAACAGCTGTCCTTTGCCACTTCATAAGCCATAAAGTGATGGGATTCAGTCTTGAGCATCCGTGGAGCTGACACTCATTCATATATTTTCTTCCTTAATTTTCCCTTGCCTTTTATGATATCAATACCCACCTTAGATTGCAAGTACTGTCTGTCATTAGAAAAAGAGACAACAGGTGTTTGGGACCACCAGATGGGGATGTTGAGCTGCTATTGCTAATGTCAGCCTGGAAGTTCTGGTAGCCACTAGGTGAGAGGTTCTGTAATTAGTGGGCATTAGCACATCCTGGAAACATCCTTCCTCCCAGGAGCACATCCCATGCCCACTAGTCACAGACAGACTTGCTCAGGCCTCGAGATTTGCCTAGATGTTCTTATTTTACCATCTTCTCGTGGTCTTCACACAAGCTGCTCCAGGAAGCACACTGAGAGGAACTCTGATGGCATGCATGAAGTGGCAGTACTCACCTCAAGGGGTCCTGGGGAAACCTAGGCCATGGAATTGACTTCATGAGCAGGCTCGTTGGAGGAGGGGGAGCTAGCAAACATACACATAAGAAGCTATACAGAGAAAGTCTAAGACTAGACAGGAAAGTGATCCATAAAAGGAGACAGACAACACTGCTGATGGCCACCAAATGTCATGTGAGGTGAAGGCCAAGAATGGTCATGCCATACAGGACAATGAAGGCTTTTAAAGGGTGATTTCAAGGTTAGAACTCTCATGGGAGAGACCTGGAGCCAACATTGGTTGGCTGTGGGATGAAGAGCACTCAGCAGGTCAGGAAATGCAGGCAAGGAGTAAGTATCGTTGACTCTTTGTAGTGGAGGAAGCACCAGTGATGTGAATGATGCTGGTTGTGAAGGAGGAGCTATGATTTAAAGGTTAAAGAGAGTAGAGAGCATGAAGTTGTGAATGAGAGGGACAGAACCAGTAAGGAGGCTGCTACTTTGATAGGAAAAGTGATTTCTAAAACTTTTAAGAAAAATCGAAATGTCAGATGATTAATTGTGGTAAGCAAGGTCATCTGAAAAGGGTTGGTAGGCAAGGTGTTCCTAGAGACAATGTTTTTTTCTAGAGATAATCCAAATGGAAGGTCCCAGCCCTCCGGAGTATGCAGAAGGTTGGCAAAAGCCAGCATTGGACTAATGAATGCAGATTGACAAGGGACAGGCAAGGTAACCTGTTGCCATCAGAAAATGCCTTGGGGGCCTCCCACAGGACCCAATACCAAATTTGGCTCAATCATTCCCTGTCAGCATCAGAGAAACTAATCCACGGAGCAATTAAAAGATTTAATGCCTGCTGTTAAGAACAGCACTGCTGTGCATGTGATCAAGGACAGAACAGCTTCAGTAGATAAACAATTCAGGAGAGACCATAAAACAAGTATTTTGGCAAACTGCTATACATGATCAAAGCTAAGATTACGAATAAACAGCATTGTAATTGAAGGATTACTGGACAAAGGTGCAGTTGTAACAATGATTTCACCCAAATCTTGGCATCCAGATTGGCCTCTTCAGGAGATCGAGATTCAGCTTTTGGGGATTGGAACCTTATCTCAGGTAAAACAAAATACAAGATGGGTCAAATGTATAGGGCCAGAGGACAGATAGGAAAATTAAAACCATATGTGGCTAACATAAGCATGAATTTATGGGGACATGATTTATTGTAGCAATGGAAAACACAGATTAACATTCCTCCAACCTCAGAAACAAACTGTGGTTCATATATTGTGTACCCCAATAAATTTATCTGGGTGTCAGAGAACAGAACAGCCACTAGATTAGGCATAGAGGCCAGACAGTGGTGGCACACACACCTTTAATCCTATCACTCGGGAGGCAGAGATCCACCTGAATCTCTATAAATTCAAGGCCACACTGGAAACAGAGCCAGGCAGTGGTGGCACACACCTTTAATCCCAGCACTTGAGATCTCATGTCTTTGCTTGGGAAGGGCACACGCTTTTAATCCCAGGAAGTGATGGCAGGAAGCAGAAAGGTATATAAGGCATGAGGACCAGGAACTAGAGGTTGTTAAGCAGTTCAACTGAGACCTTCAGGGATGAGGACTCAGAGGCTTTTAGTCTGAGGATTCGTGGAAACAGGATCAGCCAAGGAGTTGGTGAGGTGAGGTTGGCTGTGGCTTGTTCTGCTTCTCTGATCTCTCAGTTTTCACCCCAGTATCTGGCTCTGGGTTTTTTATTAATAAGACTGTTTGGAAATTCATCTTTCAACAAACCTTAAAAATAAATAATGCTTCTGAGAGAAGTATTAAAAGGTATTATCAAGAACAGTCACAGACCGTTCAGGTTGTACATAAGCAGGGCACAACAGCTGTTGGTCTTTCAAAGGTACCAACAGCTCTAGCTTTAAAATGGTTAACTGACAAACCTGTGTGGGTGGAACAATGGCCTCTGACATCAGAAAAAAATTACAGGCACAAGAACAGCTGGTACAGGAGCAGGTAAATGCTCAACATATTGAAGAATTGACCAGTCCTCAGAATTTGCCTATATTTTCCATTAAAAAGACATCTGGATAATGGAGAATGGTAACAGATCTGAGAGCTGTAAATACAAGGTGATCCCACCAGTGGGCTCTTTTCAGCCTGTTATTCCATTGCCTTCCGTATTACCAAAGGGATGGTCTATTATAGTGATTAATTTAAAAGACTGCTTTTTTTTAAAACTATACCTTCACAAGAACAGGATAGAGAAAAATTTGCCTTCATGGTGCCCACTTGAAATAATTCTCAACCTGTTAAAAGGTACCATTGGAGGGTCTTGCCACAAGGAATGTTAAACAGCCCCACTTTGTGTCAATATTTTGTACAACAGCTGTTATAAATGATTTGTAAACAGTTTCCCTCAATCTATAATTTACCATTATATAGATGATATCTTACTGGCTGACTCAATGTTTGACCAAGTAAAGAGAATTTTGCCGTGTTGGGTATTAAAAATTGTTCCTGAAAAAATACAAAGAAGAGATTCTATTAATTATCTAGGATATAAGGTAGGTTTACAGATAATTCAACCACAAAAAGTACAACTCAGTCCAAAAAAAAAAAAACTATCAGCTGAGTCTGAGAGAATTGGCTCTTGTAGAAAAGAAAGTATAGGTTGTACATGTGGATCACTTGGATCCAGAGCTTGATTGTATTCTAGTCATTCTATCTTCTGCTCATTCTTCAGGAATTCTTATGCAGAGAGGAGATAGTCTTAGAATGGATATTTTTAGCACACAGAATAAAAAAGTTAAAGACCTATGTAGAAAAAGATTTCTAAATTGATTCTGAAAGAAAAATGAAACGTTAATTAGCAAGGAATAGACCCTGCAGAAATGGTAGTTTCCTTTTACTGATGTTGAGATTGTCTCATTATAGGCAGAAAATGAACACCGGCAAAGAGCTTGCCATAATTTCTTGGGAGAGATTAGCAACAAACATCCCCAAAGCAAGAGACTTCAGTTTATAGAAAGAACTAATTGGATTCTCCCTCATATAGTGAAGGGGACACCAATTTCTGGAGCCCCTACATTCTATTCTGATGCAAATAAATCAGGAAAGGCAGATTATAAGTCAGGGAAAATAAGTAAAGTGGCTCAAAGCCCTTATGATTCTGTTCAAAAATCAGACATATGCTATTCTCATGGTATTATTAGATTTCCCAGACCTCTTAATATAGTTATGGACTCTCAATATGCAGAAAGAGTTGTTTTACACATTGGAATCACTGAACTTACTCCAGATGATTCAGAATTAACTTTGTTATTTATTACAACAAATAGTCAGAAATAGAAATCACTCGTTGTATATAACACGTATCAGATCCCATATGGGTCTATCAGGCCCTCTAGCACAAGGCAATGATGAAATTGATCAGCTATTGGTAGGAAATGTACTAGATGCCTCAGAATTTCATAAGAGACATCATGATAATAGCAAAGGTTTGAAGAAAGATTTTTCCATCACTTGGCAACAAGCCAACAAAACTATAAGAAAAGGTCATACTTGTTCTTTGTGTAACCATAATCTAAATAACCTGCAGCAAGTAACCCAAAAGGTACTCAAAGAAATGAAATTTTGCAAATGGATGTGTTTCATTTTGCAGAATTTGGAAAATTAAAGTATGTGCACCACATCATAGTTACATATTCAGGATTTCAATGGGCAACTGCTTTAAGTTCCCAAAAGGCTGACTCTGTAATTATACATTTATTATAAAGTATGGCCATTATGGGAATACACATCCAAATTAAGAGTGACAATCTCCAGCATATGTCTCTAGTAAAATGAAACAGTTGTTTTTTTGTTTTTGTTTTTGTTTTGCTTTTTGGTTTTTTGTTTTGTTTTGTTGTTTTGCATCTTACAACATAAAGCATGTTACAGGTATACCACACAGTCCTACAGGGCAAGCAGTTATAGAAGGATCTGATTGCACTTTAAAAAGATATGCTTAATAAACAGAAAAGGATAATGAAGACACCACCCCCAGAGATAGATTACACTGTGCCTTATTAACTTTAAATTTTCTAAATGCTAAAGAGAAAGGAACGACAGCTGCAGAGAGACATTGGATAGTAGAAAAAAAAGTGCTGAATTAACTCAACCTGTATATTTTAAAGATGTGTTGACCTCAGAACAGAGACCAGGACATGTGCTATATTGGGGAAGAGGTTTTGCTTTTGTTTCCATAGGAGAAGAAAAGCTATGGATACTATCAAGATTAATAAAGATTAGATTTGACAGGAGAGAACTCCTGATCTTATAAAGACTAACAAATGCCTTTCATTTGATCAGGTGTGAAAAAATAAAAATAAAAAATAATAGTATTTTTGAATGGTAATTTTCCAAAGGCACACTTACCTTGCTGACATAAAATGAAAAAAATGGGCTTTCTTAAACAACATGTTTTAATTCCATGCCAGAATGTTAGACTGTAGATTGCCATGTAGTCCATGCCATCTTGGACATCAGCTTTTGAGTTTTCTTCTTAAACAGGAAGGGTATTTTTGTTGTTTGGTATTAAAAACCCACTTAAGAGATTTAAAATGTCTTAAGTAAATTCAAAGGGTTACTACAATTAAAGCTTGTTTTCTCACTATTTTAAGAGTTGGAGTGATTTGGAGCTGAGATAAAATGTTTGATCAGGGCAGTGATAGCCCACACCTTTAATCCCAACAGAGACAGACGGATCTTTATACGTTAAGTTGTATTCTAAATTCTAGAGTTATAGTGAGCAAGCTGGTGGTGGCACATGCCTTTTATCCCACCACCTAGGGACAGAATTCAGATACAGTTCCTAAATGGTAGGTTTGCATAGTAGAGAAGTCATATACCATATTTACTTATTATTATGAAAACCCTCTACAGGGTTACTAGAAAGACAGGTTAAAATTCAAAATGAATGTCCTTTGTGATCTAAAAATAAATATAATTAAACCTTGATATATGAAAAAGAAAGAGGAATATGGGTATATTTGTCCACACATAGTAAGGTCTCTTTAGTTTCAAATTTTCAATTTTTTAAAATTAAAAGATAATACTTCTTCTGTTGCCAAAAACCTTTTGCCCTTAACAAAGATATAAACTGCCAAAAAGGAAACTCCCCAAAGTCAGGGTTGAGGCAGGTTTTTTTTCTTTATGTGTTTCTGGTAGAATAAAAGCATCCAACACAAGAATCAGGAGACCACTGGACAAGTGAGACATCTAAAGAATAAGGATGAATCATCACAAGAAGAATGCCCCAAGGAAAAGAGTTAAATTGTCATAATGTTATAGCCCACCTCCAACAGGGTAGAATTTCATAAACCTTCCCAAATGCTTGTTTCTCCTGCTCTCTACAGACGTAAGTGACAAATGATCTTTTTGTGGTCCCAATTCAATTAAAATTTAAAGCTGGCTTTGGAGTTGGAGCATGGCTCTCTCATTCTGTAAACTCAAGCATGTTTGTTAAAGGAAAATCCAGAATCTCTGTCTCATGTCAGAATAGCCACCTGGTATGGGACAAAAAAAAAAAAGCCAAAATTAGGGGACTATTCTGTTGCCCCTAATCTCATCATCCTTTGGTTCTCATTTGAATCTTTAAAACTTTTCTTAAGGCATGAATATTATCTCAAAATCTATGAGACTATTATGCATATATAAACATTCTGTTGTGATATTAATGGTCATATAGAGTACTAACTAATTCTAGAAATAAACTTCATTTAGCTTCCTACATGTGATTTGGGGTTTGAGTCTGAAGCAGGTAATTAGGAACTAAGTTAGTGTACCCTGGATGTACTTAACAGATTGTGGTTTTTTAACCTCTCAGAGATCTGCTGCATATGGCATTTAAAATGTTTAAGTTTTCGGCAGTGAACCATGACCATTCCTAACAGTGACCTTTGAGGTCTCCAAGAAGATGATGGGCCCCTGCAATGATGAATCCACCTAGATTGTAATAATGCCACAAAGCTGGCAAACACCACCCCAAGATCAGCTTGTGACTACAAATTGCTCAGGACAACTTCAAAGTGGTTAGCTAAGATGGTCCAGCCTCATAGACTACTCCAGCCAGGACTTAAGATAAGCCTCGCACTTTCCCACCACACAGAGACTAGACAGCAAATGATAGAGTTAGCTCTCCCAGGACTTACTTGATCATTATCCCAGTTTTCTCATGGTCCCCTAAAGATGCCATCACC